>NC_053025.1:402393949-402414949 GCF_003073215.2 Triticum urartu | reverse complement strand
CAGCAAGGCAAGTAACACTTTGATCATACCTTTTCTACAACCCAGTTTTCTTGCATTACATCAATCCTCACACATTGCATGATTAGGATCTAATTAAATTGTGGGATGGGAAGTAGATGAGGTAGTACCTATTACCTGTTTATTATCAAACCTTTGGGAGTTACTTCTACGTTTGCTTATTATGCCATGCTATGCTAGTAGACGTGGATTGGGTGAGTGATATCCATTGACAGATGTGAGATTGTTAATTAATGGTTTATCTAAGGTGGCAACCTAACACACATCTGGGTGGATTGAGGCACCTGGGGTTTCCAGGACTTGCCTGTTTTTATTTGGACCGCCACCCAGGCTCAAAGGGATCATGAGATTATTCATACTAGAAACTTCCGTGTGCAGCCACAAGCCATTATGGGCTCTGGCATAGTTGACTAAGTTGTGCGAACTCTTGCAGTGGTAGACTAGCAGATGTAGGGGATGTAGGTGGTACGGTCTACCCGATCGTAAGGTGCTAGCGCTTCTGAAAGACTATGTCTCGGTCATCCGTCTTCTCAAACACCCTATAGTGCGAGAAACCAAACAGAGGCGATTGAGTCTTGTGGGGAAAAGTGCGCAAACCTCTGCAGAGTGTAACAAAATAATCATGGTTAGCCGTGTCCCCGGTTATGGACATCTTGAGTATCTAGTACCTGGATTATCATGTGAATCTCAACATGTTACTCTAAATTAATTTTGATGGGTTTTAATGATGCTACTTAATTGGGATTGAGAATGCTGTCAACCATTCTCAATGTTTAACAACCACCATGATAGTAATTAATTTTATTCCTTTGAAGTAGGGAAAAATTGGCTTTACGCAAAAACAGTAACCATAGAGCTTTCCACCAGCCAAATATGCATATAGTATAGCTGTTGCATTCCATTATTCTCTATGTGTTACCTTGCCAGCATATTCCATGTGCTGACCCGTTTTCGGGCTGCAACGTTAATGTTGCAGACTTTTCAGACGACGATTAAGGAGTTTTAGGTCGTGGTTCTATACTCAGTGATGCCGTTGGAGTTGATGGACTCACTTATCTTCCAAGCCTTCCGCTGTTATCGTTATTAGATGGGCTTAAGCCATGTTTATTGTAATAAGTTCTCTTTTGAGACACTCGATGTAATAAGTGTGTGATTGCTACTCTATTATAAATCCTCCGAGTACTGTGTGGTGTCAGCATTACTGATCCAGGGATGACACCGGAGCACAGAGATAAGACTGTTTGAGGCCTGGTCGCTACAGACATGGTATCAGAGCACACGCTGACTGTAGGACACGACCACTAAGCTAAAGACCTAGATCACTAGATCACTCTCTTCTCTTCTGACTTCTCATCTTTTCTACTCTTTAGGATGGCGGATGCAAGGAACAAGTTCACCCAACCAGATGAAGATACACCCTTTGGACGCCACTTGAAGGAAGTCACTAGATACCTGAACATAGGAATACCAAGCTTCACGGGAATCTACAACGCCACTTTACCTGAAGAAGAGCGCTGGATGATACAAGTTCAAGTTCCAGGAAGGACGTTCATGCCAGTCACTGAGCCCATAGAGTTTTCTTTTGATGCTCCAACCTAGAGTCTAGGAAAGAGCATGGCAGCTCACATCGCCATGGGACGCATTGGAGAAGTCTACCGCAAGGATCTTAAGGATACTATCTACCAGATTTGTGGGCGCCGAGATGAACACTGGGAGATGATCAGCACCAGGAAAGATAGATCAATTGCAGCTTTTATTCAGGAATTAAACCAGCACATTCGACGATAGGAGAATCAGATGTGCGCCGACAGGATAGATCTGAAGAAGGCTAAGACTAGAATCAAGGAACTGGAGGAAGAACTCAAGGCTACACGCGAAGATTATGAAGAAGAAATTGAAGTATTGGTGGAGAAGAATGCCGACCTAACTAAGAAGATTGGAATATTTATGGGAAGCCTGACACTAGTAGATGAAGACGAAGAACCCAAGGAGATTAGCCCGGAAGACTACATCATCATTGACGCCACCGACTCGGAAGCAGAAAGTAGCGATGATGACTATGTTGATGAAGCAGGAGCAGATATCATGGAGTCTACAACCGTAGAATATTTCTAGTAGACCACCTCATCAGTAGTAGTAGTCCACCATGTAAATATAGTAGTCCGAGCACTCTTGCGATAGCTAGATCGATTGTATGCCTTGTTTGATTGATTGAAGTGAATTGTGTGCTTTTGCCTCATGTGCATATGGGTAGTGTTTTCCCTTTAGACCCCCTCTATTCTTATATATCATCTTTTCTAAACCCTCAGATGCCTCCGAGACGTGACCCCGGATTTGCCTTTCTGCCGGAGCTCACTCAGTTGATCCAGCAGTAGAACACCTTGATGCAGTTGCTAGTTCAGAATCAGAATCATGGGAACAACAACAACAACCCACCACCACCACCACCTGTTGAACACTTAGCCCGTTTTCTTAGGCTGAATCCACCGGTGTTTTCCAGTAGCACCGAGCCGATAGTAGCAGATGATTGGCTCCGCAAGATATCTAGGGAGTTGACCATAGTAGGATGCACAGATGTGGAGAAGGCTAAGTTTGCCGCACACCAGTTAGAAGGACCCGCAGCCTCTTGGTGGGAGAATTTCACAGCCATCTTCCCAGTCGACACTGTCACATGGGACCAGTTTCAGCAAGCTTTTCGTACTGCCCATGTTTCAGCAGGAGCAATGGCCATGAAGAAGCATGAGTTTCGTAACTTGCGCCAAGGAGGACGGACAGTTGGCCAGTAAGTGGAGGAGTTTAGTAAGCTAGCACGCTATGCCCCAGATGACGTTGCTACGGATGCAGCTAAGCAGGAGAAATTCCTGGAAGGACTGAATGATGAGTTGAGTATGCAGTTGATGGTAGGCACCTTCAACAACTACCAGGAGTTGGTAGATCGTGCTTTTATGATTGAAGGGAAGCAGCAGCAAATTGAGAACCGCAAGAGGAAGTATGGACAAGGAAAGTATAATTCAGGAGCTCAGCAAAAGCCTTGTTTTACCCCTAGACTAGGAGGGCATTTTCAGCATACCCATGGAGTAGGTCGCTCGCACAATCACAATGGCACCAAGAATGGTAATGGGAATGGAGGAAGCAATGGCCATAACCGCAGCACCCCATCGACCCCAGCCAAGAAGGACTTGAGTCATGTCACTTGCTATAAGTGTTCGAAGCCAGGACATTTTGCAAATGAATGTCCTAAAGGACAAAATGGCAATGGAAGTTCTGGGAAGAAGCCGAACCCTTTCAACAGGGGACAAGTGAACCACGTTAGCGTGGAGGAGGTTGAAGCTCAGCCCGATGCAGTAATAGGTAAGTTTTTGGTTAAGTCATTTACTGCACTCGTTCTTTTTGATACTGGTGCATCGCATTCATACATCTCAAGGGGATTTGTGGATAAGTATAACCTACCAACCCAAGCCCTTAGGTCACCCATGTTAGTAACCTCGCCAGGAGCAGAGTATGTGGCAAGTTTATGGTGTGATCGGTTACCATTAAGGATTGGTAACTATGTTTTTCCCTCAGACCTAATAGTATTGGAATCTCAAGGATTGGATGTGATATTAGGCATGGATTGGTTATCAAAGTATAAAGGGAATATTGAGTGTGCTAGTAACTTAATTTTGCTTACCACACCAGAAGGGAGAAGGATCAAGTATGTATCCCGGCATGTACCAAAAAGGACACAAGTAAATTGCCTAACAGGAGTTGTGCAGGAGGAAGTACCAGTGGTAAAGGATTTTCCTGATGTATTTCCTGAAGAGTTGCCAGGCATGCCACCGGATAGAGACATTGAGTTTTTGATTGAGCTATTGCCAGGCACTGGGCCAATATCGAAGAGACCATATAGGATGCCAGTAAAAGATTTGGTGGAAATTAAGAAGCAGATTAAGGAGTTACTGGATAAGGGATATATTCGCCCAAGTTCTTCGCCTTGGGGATCGCCAGTACTTCTAGTGGAAAAGAAGGATGGATCGTTAAGGATGGTTGTTGATTATCAAGGATTGAACGAAGTAACAATCAAGAACAAGTACCCACTACCAATGATCAACGATCTGTTTGATCGATTGCAAGGAGCTAAAGTGTTTTCCAAGATCGATTTGCGATCTGGATACCACCAGTCAAAGATTCGAGAACAGGATATACCTAAGACAGCATTCACCACATGGACTATATGAGTATACCGTTATGTCATTTGGACTGACTAACGCGCCTGCCTATTTTATGCACATGATGAACAAGGTGTTTATGGAGTTTTTGGATAAGTTCGTCGTAGTGTTCATTGATGATATCCTGGTTTATTCGAAGAATGAAGAGGAGCATAAGGAGCATTTGCGTTTGGTACTTGGAAAGCTCAGAGAACATCAGTTATACGCCAAATTTAGCAAATGTGAATTTTCGTTGAAGGAAGTTGGATTCCTCGGACACGTTATGCCGGGGTACTGATCCACGAGCACCTATGGGACCGGCGGACCGAGTCCCTTTCGGTTCGGCGGGGGCGAGGGGCGCACGAAGAGCGGATCGAGGCGAAGCACACGAGCAGTTTACCCAGGTTCGGGCCGCACGGATGCATAAAACCCTGCTCCTGCTTTGTGGTTTGTATTGACTTCTTGCTCGGGAGCGCGGAGTGCTACAGTACACACCAGCAGCTAACGAGACCGAGCATGAGTGTTCTCTTCCCCTCCCCCCTTCTACGTTGCGCACGGGCCTGCTTTTATATGCTCAAGGGGTCACCGACAGGTGGCAACGTAGACAAGGGTCAAAATGGAAAGGTGTTGCGGTTGGTACAGCTACCTGCTACAGTGTATCATACCTAACCCTGACGGCAGGGGACAAGGGCATTAAATGCCCGTCTGCGTCGCCTAAATAGTGCAAAAGGGACCGTCAGGGACGCCACCGCTTGCCACGATGGCAATCTTGTCAGCGCCGCTTGCCACCGCGCACCGCTGGCGGCACAGCCTCCCGCCACGTACGCCTGGAAGGGTCCCAGAGCGACACGTTGGTGGATGTGCTGGAGCGCGGACTCAGAGTGGTGGCTTGCCGCGGCAAGCGCCTTGCCGCGGTCGTTGTCTTGTCGCGTCCGGGAGCTTGTTGCTCACCGAGCCTTGCCGGGACGCGTGGCGCGTCGCGGCAAGTTCCTTGAGATGCCTTGGTTGGCCTTCCCGGCAAGCTCCTCTTGCCGGGGTCTTGTCTCCTTGGCTTGGATACTTTGTCCTTGAATGGCTCCAAAGGAACCACGGGGGACCTTGGCGGTCACCCGGCAAGCCTTGCCGCGGGATGCTGCGACTGCCCGTGCACAAGTTCGGGATACTAGGGTACCCCTACTCTAGTACACCGACAGGAGCCCCCGGGCCTGGGCCATACACGGTGCCGAGCGCTGTTGGGCCAGGCCCAAAACAGGGCACGGGCACGCGCGGCCTGGGTTACGCCGTATCTCTCCCCGTATCCACCGCGCCCTCCCCGAACGGCACGCGTTGAATGCGGCGTCGTTGGAGAGATCGTGGGTGGTTTCTTTATTCGGAAAGACGGAACGTCCGCCCCCTCCCTCTTTATAAGCATGGGGAAACAGGGGTAGTTCGCCCATTCGCCGGTTGCTGCTCCAATCTCGAAAATCTCCGCCGCTCCCTCGTCTTCCCAGAACTGACAGAGAGCAGCGCCCCGCCCCCCATCGCCACCAGCACCACCAACGCCGTCGACCTCCTCCTCCACCACTTCCGCCATGGCTCCGAGAGCCGACAAGGGGAAGGTTGTGAAGTCGACCGAGGCGCAGCGGCTTGCGGCGCTGCGAAAGGAGCGGGCAATCTTCCCCCCCCCCAAGCTCGCCGCGAGGGAGCTGAGGGAGAATTTCTACCTCTTCTGGTCGACGGAGACGCGAGCGCATCCGCGCACGAAGGTACTTCCAGCCGCCGCTTGGAAAATGGCTCCAAACGGATATCCTTTCTTGGCCTTGTTCTTCTACTGCGGGCTCTACCCGCCCTTCTCTGAGTTTTTCTGCGATATTATGAACACCTACGGGTTCCACCTCCTTGACTTCACCCCCAATGCCGTTCTGACCATGGCAGTTTTCGCACATCTCTGCGAAAACTTTGTCGGAGTCTATCCCAATGTAGCCCTTTTTCGCCACTTCTATATGCCCCGTGTAGAGAGAGGAGAGCCTTTATCCGGCGGAATCGCCTGGATCTCAAGGGCCGGCAAGAAGGACACTTATCTAGAGGGAGAGTTCCACGGCAAGTGGGAGGAATGGAGAGCAGACTGGTGCTGGATTGCCGAGGAGAACCCGCAGCCATTTACCGCCCGGCGCCAAGCCCCAGTAGCACGCGGCAGCGATTGGAGTGACGTGGCCCCGGAAGACGATAGGCTGAAGATTGCCGTCACCCGGATCCTACGCCTCAGGCTTGCCGGGCTCACTGTAGGCGCTGTTGGCGCAGATTTTCGTCGTCGCCACATCGCCCCCCTGCAGGAACGGGGGAGACCCGCCTGGGAATTCAAGAATGCGGCGGATATCATGAGGCTGCGTCCGGGCCTCAACTTCAACTTCACTGTTCTGGAGCTTAACGCGATGCTCCAGGAGCTGTTCAAGTACGACCCTCAACATCCCGAAGTGTTCAGGTTGCCGAGGGGTGTCGTTCCGCTGTGCAACAACTCCGGGCTCGACCGCATCCGTGCAATGATGCCGCTGTGCGATTCGCATGGAATTGTCCCAACTTGGCAAGAGCGTGCAGACGACGTCGTGCAGCAGTTCTTTGACGGCTTGGTAGAAGTGCCGGTCTGCTCCGACGAAAAGGATAGCCTCACCCGCGACACCACCGATGCGGAGATGACACGCATCGCCACCAGGTTGGAAGAGGCGGCGGCAGCCGCAGCCGTGGGCGAATTTGGATTCACCGTGGAGGAGGCAGAGGCAGCAGAGGCGGCAAACCGTGCCGAGCGAGAGGAGCTTGTCGGCGAGAAAGGGCTTGCCGGGCATGACGTCGAGTCGGGCGAGCCCGCCGGGGATATGAGTGGCTCGCTGGAGATCAACTCCTCTTCCTCCTCATCTTCAGGCAACTCGCCGCAAGCAGAGCCTCCATCCCCACCAAGAAGGCGTCTCCGCAAGGCCGGGGACGTAGCGGGGCGGCGGGCGAGTGAACAGCCGCCGCGCCGCGCGACACGCTCCACCGCGGCAAGCACTGTTGCTGCGGGAGCACCTCACGCTGCTGCGGCAACTGGAGCGGGGTCCACCCGGACCACCGCTTCTGCTCCTGCCGCTTCTCACGCCGTGGCGGCAGCCGGAGCGGGGTCGTCTCAGACCACTGCCACTGTTCCCGCCAAGCGGCCAAGGGAAACTACTCCTCCGCCTCCTCGCGCCGGACGTGAGCCGGACTTTGACTTCTCCGTGTTCAGCTCCGACGAGGAAGAAGAATAGTAAGATTCTCTTGTTGTACTTTTAGTTCTTTAATTCTTGTTGTTTTGTCTTGTATCTCTTTTGCTTTACTCTGAACTTATTCCTTTTTAGGACTCTGGCCCAGAGGGCAGCGAAGAGGGCCAAGGTCCCGGTGATTATCATCAAGGACGAACCCACCGTGACAGCAGGGGGTGCGTCCGAGACAACCTTGCCGGACCCGGCAACTGTTCTCCAGAGCAGCCCCCAGCGTAAGTAT
Source organism: Triticum urartu (assembly GCF_003073215.2). NCBI lineage: Eukaryota > Viridiplantae > Streptophyta > Magnoliopsida > Poales > Poaceae > Triticum > Triticum urartu. The sequence goes on along the minus strand of NC_053025.1, from coordinate 402,407,252 downwards.
ATGGTTCACTTTCCGCTGTTAGGCGCGCATGGATACTCTTTCTTTGCTGACATCTGACTGTTTGTTTGTGTAGGAGCAGAGCAGCCCCACCAGGAGCGCCCGGAGGCCGCCCCCGAAATGCCAAGGGAGAGTCCTCCGCCAAGGGAGAATTCTCCGGCAAGGGAGAAGTCTCCGGCAAGGGAGAGTTCTCCGGCAAGGGAGAGTTCTCCGGCAAGGGAGAGTTCTCCGGCAAGGGACAGCACCAGCGGCCCCCCGGCGGCGGAGACCACGACTGCAGAACCCGGTACAGGTAATCCTCTCGCTTCAAAACTTTCCCTTGGGTTCTTCTTCTTTTGATCTTCTTTTTGGGCATTTGCTTGACTTTCCTCCCTTTTCCGGCTATCAGACCCATCTGCTGCAGAGCCGATGGAGACCGAGGTTGCTGCCGACGACGCCGCTGCCACTGAAGAAGCAGCCGGCGCTGATGATCCCACCGGCGAGGAGGCCGCCAAAGCTGCCGCCGCAGCAGCTGGCGAGGGGTGTGGCGATCGCACTGACGGCCCTGAGGCCGCAGGAGCGCCAGGCGGTACATCGACCGCCGACCCGTCCGCCGCTGCCGCAGCGCCAGGCTCCGAAGAGCCCCAGCCAGGCATCTACTTGAAGGCCGGCGATGGCATCTTCATCAACCTCCCCTGGGCGTCAAGCTCCAGGGCGCCGGTCGAGGGAGAGAGATTTGATGGAGAGGTGCTCGCCTCCGCTGGGCTGACGCTGGTTGACACGCCGAGCAGCAGCAGCAGCGAGCCTGAGGAGGAGCGGCTGTTGCGGAAGCTGGTGTCGCTCTATCGTGCCCGGCAAGCCAAGCTCGAATCCCGCGAGGCGCTTTTTGCGAAGGCGGGAGTGGACATCGAAAAGCGTGCGGAGGAGCTCCGGGGTCTCAACCAGGAAGCTCTCCGGTCCCTGGCAGAGGAGCGGGAGCAACTCACCGAGGAGCAGAAGGCCTTCCTCCTCGAGAAGCCGCTGAAAAGCTGTCTGCGCAGGAGGGCGAGCTGGTGCAGCGGAAGGTCAACCTTGACACCCACGAGGAGGAGCTTGTCGCGCGCGAGCGAACATTCGGCGGAGCCCTCAAGCAAGCGGAGGATGCTGCCGCAGCCGCCGAGGCCGCCAAGAAGGAGCTGGAGACGAAGGTGGCGCAGATGGAGGCCGATCTCAAGGCGAGCGGTGAGGAGCTTGCCGCGCTCAAGCGTGAGCGGGAGAAGGACGCCTACAGCCACTCAGAGCTGCAGGCTTGTCTCGCCGAGAAGGGCAAGGAGCTCAGCGCCGCCAAGGACTCCAACGCAGATCTTCAGTTGAAGCTGACCACTTTGACCAAGACGCTGGACGGCGCCAGGGAGCAGGAGGTGGCCCTGAAGGAGGAGATCAAGGCCGACAAGGCGCTGCTGGCGAGTGCTGCCGCCGCCCAGAATGCTTTTAGGGAGAATGTGGAGCACTGGACGGAGGGTCTCGTGAATGTTGCCGCAGACATTGACAGGGAGCTGGCGCAGCTGGGGATGGAGGATCTCGGGTATCCCTCCGACGAGAACCTCCAACCCAGCGCCAAGCTCATCTTGTTCTTCAAAGGCGTGGCGACGGCCCTCCAGCGACTCCGGGAGAGGCTCCCAAAGCAGCTGGCCGACGAGTCGCGCAAGATCTGCGCGGGAGCTCTTCAAAAAGTGTTGGTGAAGGTGGCCTTCCGCAACCCGGGCCTCAACCTCACCAACGTCCTCAAGACCCTGCCGCCGGATGCTGATCTGGAGGCGCTCAAGACCCTTGTCGCACCCATTGTGGACAAGGTGAGTGGGATCAAGAGGATTGAGGGCGATCGCATAGACTAGGCCGCCCGTTTTCTTCTTTTCTTGTCGCTGCTGGTCATGTTATGAGAACAATCTATTAGAGCCGCGACAAGCTACCTTGTAATATAACTCTATTTCGGGTAATGATTGCAATGTTATTCCCTTTACTTGATTCCTCCCTTTGTATGTTTTTGCCCTACGCTTTTAGGGAACTTGCCTGTGCAGGCACCTTAGCCGCGAGCGCTGAGTGCGGGACGTCAGCAGCCTGCTGGCGGTGCCGCTACCGACAAGAAACCTTGTCGCAACTAGTCGCAGCTCACTTAAGTTATTGAGCGGACTCGAAACAAAGTAAGGGCGCAACTAGCTACGAGTTGGTTCCTCCGCGCACAGGTTTTCCATACAAAGTGCAGTCGTTCAAGGGAGATAACTTAAAAATTTAAAAATCTGATTGCTCAAACTTTGGCAACTTAGCTTTTCTGTTGTTTGCTTCCCGGTAAGGCGAAACTTTCTTGAACGACGCCTGGTCCATACCATTATCTTCTCCTTTCCCCCCCGGCAAACTTGTGGGCGAGGGAACCTTCCTTTCCTTGAGAAAAAAGAAATAAGAGAAAATAAAGATATGGAGCCTTACGGCTCGTTATTGCTTACTGGGGAGTAGGTGTTGCACAAAGTGTCAGATCACATATGCAAAAAATAGAAAGCATGAAATTGACAAGATGTGCGGAGCATATGAGCTTTACTTATGCACGGGGTCTGCGCCCGGCTTTGTACAAAGGATTACATGCAACAGCGGAAAGACTTGTACAAAAGGTGGTTTGCCTGAAGACGGTCTTCCTCAAGGAGTAGCGCGTCATCTTGTCGCAGCTGCTCTTGCTCAAGCTCATCATAAGCGAGTACTCGAGGTGACCCGTATACGAGTTCCGTGGGGAAAACTGCCTCTGCTCCATAGACTAGAGCGAAAGGTGTCTGGCCAGTGGCTCGATTTGGCATCGTCCTGATCGACCAAAGAACCACCGGCAGCTCCTCGATCCAGTTTCTTCCGCACTTGTGCAGCCTGTCGAAAGTCCGGGTCTTGAGCCCAGGCAGCACTTCAGCATTTGCCCTCTCCGCTTGACCGTTGCTTCTCGGGTGAGCAACAGAAGCGAAGCAGACCTTGGCGCCAAGATCTTGGACGTACTGCATGAAGGTGCGGCTCGTGAATTGCGTACCGTTGTCGGTGATTATCCTATTAGGGATCCCGAAGCGGCAAACAATCGACCTGAAGAACTTGACTGCTGACTGTGCTGTCACCTTCCTCACTGCTTCCACTTCCGGCCACTTTGTGAACTTGTCGATTGCAACGTACAAGTACTCAAAGCCCCCGACTGCTCGGGGAAAGGGGCCGAGAATGTCGAGCCCCCAGACCGAAAATGGCCAGGATAAAGGGATCGTCTGGAGAGCTTGAGCTGGTTGGTGTATCTGCTTGGAATGGAACTGGCACGCTTCACACTTGGTTACTTGTGCAGTTGCATCCTGGAGGGTTGTCGGCCAAAAGAAACCTTGCCGGAATGCTTTGCCGGCAAGTGCTCTTGCGCCAATGTGGTGACCACATATGCCTCCATGTATCTCTCCCAACAGCTTTTGTCCGTCTTCCCGGTGAATACACTTCAATTTCACACCGTTGAGTCTTCTTCTGTACAGTCTGTTGACGACAAACTGGTACATACTTGACTGCCGGGCTACTCTTTCCGCTTCTTCTTGCTCTTCGGGAAGTTCTCATGTCTGAAGGAAACGGACAATCTGCTGTGCCCATGTTGGAGCTTGTGGCTCGACAACAAGGACTAAAGGCAAATCTGTTGCTGCGGGAACATCCGCTGCTACAGCGAGAACCTGCGGCTCTGCCGGAGCTTGACGTTCCCCGGCAAGCTTGCCGGAGAAAAACTTGCCGGGAGCTTCTGCTTCAACGGAACAAACCCTAGGGCTTGCCGGAGTAGACTGCTCCTCAGCGCTCTTGGTGTTGATCTTGGGGACCTTCTTGGCAGCGGCTTCGGGAAGCTCTGCCGGAAAATGGTCACCAGAAGTCAACTTCCTCTTCTTGCTCTGTCTAGTTGATGGCGTTACAGACGGTTGAGTCAGCTTGAGCACAAAGATCCTTGGTTCCACAGGTAACTTAAGTGCGGCGCACTTTGATAGGCCATCGGCAATGGCGTTCTGAGCTCTTGGAACATGCTCCATCTGTAGGCCGTCAAAGTGCTCTTCTAGCTTTCTCACTTCGTCGACATAGGCTTCCATCAACGGACTCTGATAGCTCTTGTTCACTTGGCGGACGACAAGCTGCCAGTCACCCCTGACAATGAGCTTCTTGATCCCAAGGTCTGCCGTGATCCAGAGACCGGCAAGCAAGCCTTCATACTCTGCAGTATTGTTTGTTGCTTGCTCCTTGGGAAAGTGAATCTGGACTACATACTTGAGGTGCTCTCCGGTGGGTGCGACAAGCAGCACGCCAGCGCCGGCGCCTTGCAGCGAAAAGGCACCATCAAAGTACATCAACCACTCTTTGCTTGCTTCCTCAATGGGGATGCTCGTTTCTGGAATTTCTTCATCTGGTGTTGGCGTCCATTCTGCTATGAATTCTGCCAATGCTCTGCTTTGGATAGTTGAAGTACTCTCAAACTTGAGGCCAAAGCTTGACAGTTCCAGTGCCCACTCAACAATCCTGCCTATCGCTTCTGGATTCTGTAGTATCCTCTTCAGTGGAAAACGAGTGACAACTATGATCTCATGTGCTTGGAAGTAATGGCGCAGCTTTCTTGAGGCCATGAGAAGGCCGAAAAGCAATTTCTGCACGCCAGAGTACCTTGACCTAGCCCCCTGCAGAAGGGAACTGACAAAGTAAACTGGGCGCTGTACCATTCTCTTCTGTATCTCCTCGCGCGTCTGCGCAGATCCATCCTTGTCGGGACCAGAGCTTGTCAGGGAAGCCCCCTGCTTGTCGCTGGATGCGCCTGCCGTGGTTGCTGGCTCGTCATCTGCCTCCCTCTCTGCTACTAGCGCAACACTAACCACTTGATTGGTTGCCGCTATATACAGCAGCAACTTCTCTTGTGGCTTAGGTGCGACAAGTGTTGGAGTGGAGGACAGGTATCTCTTCAAGTCTTGCAGCGCAGCCTCCGCTTCCGGAGTCCATTTCACTGGGCCTGCCTTTTTCAATATTTTGAAAAACGGCAGGGCGCGCTCAGCAGACCTAGAGATAAACCTGCTGAGAGCAGCCACGCAACCGGCAAATCTTCGTACATCCTTGACGCGCTTCGGTGCTTCAATCTGCTGAATGGCCTTGATCTTGTCGGGATTGGCTTCGATTCCCCGCTGAGACACGAAGAACCCGAGAAGCTTGCCGGAGGGGACTCCAAACACACACTTCTCGGGGTTGAGTTTGAGGTTGATCTTGCGCAGATTTGCAAAGGTCTCGTCTAAATCTTGAATCAGAGTTGCCTTGTCCTTGCTCTTGACCACTATGTCATCCATGTAGGCTTCCACATTTCTGTGTATTTGTTGCTCAAGAGCGACATGGACTACCCTTGCAAATGTTGAACCAGCATTTTTTAAACTGAAAGGCATCCGTATGAAACAGTACGTGCCACATGGAGTGATGAATGCGGTCTTCTCCTCATCCTCTTCTGCCATGAAGATCTGATGGTATCCTGAGTATGTGTCAAGAATTGAAAGCAAGTCACATCCGGCCGTGGAGTCAAAAATCTGGTCAATGCGCGACACAGGAAATGGGTCTTTGGGACAAGCTTTGTTAACATCGGTAAAGTCGATACAAAGTCTCCATTTCCTGTTCGCCTTGCGCACGACTACAGGATTGGCCAACCACGTAGGATGGAGCACTCCTCTGACAAGGCCTGCTGCTTCCAACTTCTTGATCTCTTCTGCGATGAATTCTTGGCGCTCCACTGCTTGCTTCCTGACCTTCTACTTGACAGGCCGCGCATGAGGACAAACGGCAAGATGGTGCTCAATTACTTTCCTGGGAACACCGGGGATGTCAGACGGTTGCCACGCAAACACGTCGACGTTCGCCCGCAGGAAAGCAATGAGCGCGCTTTCCTATTTAGGGTCGAGAGTGGCACTGATGGTGAAGGTACCACCAGTGCCGCCCTCCTTGGCGGACACCTTCTTAGTCTCTAGCGGAGCTGCCATTGTCTTCTTACACTTGCCGGTGGAGCTCGATGGTGCGTCCTCGACGGCAGCGCAGCACTCCGAAGAGCTGCGCTTGCCCGAGTGGGCATCTGAACTCTTGCCGGACTTGGTCTTCTTCTTCCCCCCGGGAGCTTCAATGGCAGGTGACTCGCGATCTGTTGCGGCTGCCGCTTCCCGGTAGATCTTGTCGGCGCAGATAAGAGCATCCTTCTTGTCGCTAGGGACAGAGATGACGCTTATCGGGCCTGGCATCTTCAGCATGTTGTATGCGTAGTGAGAGGCTGCCATGAACTTGGCGAGTGCTGGACGGCCGAGTATCCCATTGTAAGGCAATGGAAAATCGGCAACGTCAAAAGTGAATCTATCAGTCCTGAAGTTCACCTCGCTGCCAAATGTTACTGGCAACGTGACCTTCCCCTTCGGCTTGCTCCTTCCCGGGTGATTCCTTGGAATGTGCCGGTCTCTTCAAGCTCGCTGTCAGGGATCTGGAGTTTCTAGAGTACAGCGGAGGAGATCAGGTTCAAGCCGGCCCCGCCGTCAACTAGCATCTTAGTGACCTTGAGGTTGCGGATAGTTGGTGAAACCAACATCGGCAAGCACCCGACCGCAGTTGTGCGATCAGGGTGGTCCTCAATATCAAAGATGATAGGTGTGCTGGACCATTTCAGAAGCTTGCGTGACTCGACAGGTGGTTCCGCCGCATTGACTTCCCGCACCCACTGCTTGAGTTGGCGGTGCGAAGTATGCAGAGAAGCACCGCCGTCAACGCACAAGACCTCTGTGGCTTTCTGGAACTCCTGCTCACTGGTCTCGACATCATCCATGTCTTCTTCGTCGTCGTCATCTTCATCCTTGTCGCGGCCGCGGGGAGGTCTGTCTCCTTGCCGCTGCTTGGCCTTGCCGCGGCGTCCTCCCCGGCCGGCGCGCTTCTTGCCGGATTCTCCGGCGCCTCCTTGGGCCCTCTCCTTGTCGCGTCGCTCGTATTCAGCCTTTTGCTGCTGGACAAGCTGCTCGACCTTCTTGCAGCTCTATAGGTCATGGCCCTTGGTGCGGTGGATCTTGCAGTACTGCTTGTCGGTGCCATCCTGCTTGTCGGCGACTGCCACAGTCTGGCAGTTGGTGCATGCGGCAATATCCTTCCCGGAGCTACCAGCTTTGGCTTTCTTGGCGCCACCTTCGTTGCCGGACTGCTCAATGACTAGCACATCTTTGCCTTTCTTCTTCCTGTTGTTCCGCCGCCGGTTTTTCTTTGCCGGGGCAACATCCTCGCTGTCAGATCCTCCTGCTCCTATATTCTCTCCGGGGAGTTTCCTCCCTTCCTCAGCACGTGCACACTTGTCGGCCAGGGCATACAGCTCACTGACGTCTTTGATCCTGCACATCGCCATCTCCTCCCGCATCCTGCGGTTACGCACGTTCTGATGAAACGCGCTGATGACCGCGGCAGGGTGGACATCTGGAATGTTGTGCTGTACACGGCTGAATCTCTGAATGTACTTGCGCAGGGGCTCTCCTTCCTTCTGGGCGAGCAGATGAAGGCCACTCTCTTGGCCATGAGGTTTGTGGCCGCCTGTAAAGGCGCCAACAAACTGATGGCATAGGTCTACCCAGGAGGATATGGAGTTGTCCGGCAAGTGCATGAGCCAGGACCTGACGTTGGGCTTGAGCACCAGCAGGAAGTAGTTGGCAAGGATCTTGTCGTCCCGCCCCCCGGCAGCCTACACCGTGATGGTGTAGATGCTGAGGAACTCCGACGGATGCGACTTGCCGTCGTACTTCTCTAGTACGTCTGGCTTGAAATTCTTCGTGCTGGGCCACTGGACTTGCCGCAGCTCACGGGTAAACACAGGGCAACCTACCGCGTACGGCAAGTCGCCTGGTTCCCCTGGTGCATGCATGTCGACAGAGGGCCCATCGCGCTGGTCCAATTGACGTCGCGCTTCTCTTTGGCGCTCGATGCGAGTACGAGCGTCTTCTTGCTGTCGTTCGTGAAGAACTTGGCGCTGATCGCAACGAGGTCGTGGATCTGATGACGCGGTGGAGTCGCTGTCAAGGTGGATCCGGCGAGTCGGCGATCTTGGCCTTCGGGGCGGAGAGTGCATAGTGGTCGCACCCCCACCGGTCTTGTCGCCACCGGCTCGTGCCTGGCTGACTTGCCGCGGCTGCGACGTGCTCGGCTACCGTTGAGTGTCGCCGTTGGCGAAGCCGATGAGACTCTGAATGGTGGCCCTCCAGTCGTCGATCTTGTCTGCCGTTGGAGGGTAGTCCAGGAGCAGTTGAGCTCGCGCCAAAGCTTCTGCTGCAGTGGCGGGTGGCGGTGGCGAACGGTGCGAGGAGCGGGATATGCTCGGACTTCTAACTATGTTAGAAGGAGCAGTGTCCCGTCCAGGCGACCGTGCTTCGCTCGTGCCAGCATGTTGGCGTGCATGCTGGTCTTGAGCACTCCGAGATCCACCAGCTCGATCTTGGTCCAGCAAACGCATGGTACCATGAGTACCATGACGCTGCCGGTCCCGTGCCTCCTGAGATGGGCGCGGTGCATGTACGGACGCCGAGGTGTTGGAGTGCGCCCGGTCGTTGTGGGAGCCGGCTACGCCGCCGATGGGCAGCGCAGCCTTGTCCTTGGACCTGGCAGCACCATGAGTTCCCTCATCGACGCCCGTTCTTCCGCCGGCGTCTGCCCCATCAGCCGTTTGCTCCGGCGATGGTGGGTTCGGCGCGGACGGAGCAGCCGCCTCCGAAGCCTTCTTCTTCGGCGGCATGTCAATGAAGATGATGAAGATCTAGCTTGTGTGAACGCCGGATCTGGTTCACACAACCTCGACGCCCCCTACCTGGCGCGCCAAAGATGCCGGGGTACTGATCCACGAGCACCTATGGGACCGGCGGACTGAGTCCCTTTCGGTTCGGCGGGGGCGAGGGTCGCACGAAGAGCGGATCAAGGCGAAGCACACGAGCAGTTTACCCAGGTTCGGGCCGCACGGATGCGTAAAACCCTACTCCTGCTTTGTGGTTTGTATTGAGTTCTTGCTCGGGAGCGCGGAGTGCTACAGTACACACCAGCAGCTAACGAGACCGAGCGTGAGTGTTCTCTTCCCCCGCCCCCTTCTACGTTGCGCACGGGCCTCCTTTTATATGCTCAAGGGGTCACCGACAGGTGGCAACGTAGACAAGGGTCAAAATGGAAAGGTGTTGCGGTTGGTACAGCTACCTGCTACAGTGTATCATACCTAACCCTGACGGCAGGGGACAAGGGCATTAAATGCCCGTCTGCGTCGCCTAAATAGTGCAAAAGGGACCGTCAGGGACGCCACCGCTCGCCACGATGGCAATCTTGTCAGCGCCGCTTGCCACCGCGCACCGCTGGCTGCACAGCCTCCCGCCACGTACACCTGGAAGGGTCCCAGAGCGACACGTTGGTGGATGTGCTGGAGCGCGGACTCAGAGTGGTGGCTTGCCGCGGCAAGCGCCTTGCCGCGGTCGTTGTCTTGTCGCGTCCGGGAGCTTGTCACTCACCGAGCCTTGCCGGGACACGTGGCGCGTTGCGGCAAGTTCCTTGAGATGCCTTGGTTGGCCTTCCCGGCAAGCTCCTCTTGCCGGGGTCTTGTCTCCTTGGCTTGGATACTTTGTCCTTGAATGGCTCCAAAGGAACCACGGGGGACCTTGGCGGTCACCCGGCAAGCCTTGCCGCGGGATGCTGCGACTGCCCGTGCACAAGTTCGGGATACTAGGGTACCCCTACTCTAGTACACCGACACATTATATCCGGAGAAGGTATAGCAGTAGATCCCGCTAAAGTTGAAACCGTGACCAAGTGGGAAGAACCAGCAATAGTTGGAGAGATCCGAAGTTTTCTTGGACTCGCAGGATACTACCAGAGATTTATTGAGAATTTCTCAAAGATTGCAAAGCCTATGACGGAGTTGCTGAAGAAGGATACTAAGTTCAAATGGACTGATGAGTGTGAGGCAAGTTTCCAGGAGTTGAAGAAACGTTTGATGACCTCACCAGTGTTGATTTTGCCAGATCAAACCAAGGATTATGAGGTGTATTGCGACGCTTCACGTCGAGGACTTGGAGCAGTGCTTATGCAGGAAGGGAGAGTTGTTTCGTATGCTTCACAACAACTGAAGCCCCACGAATTGAATTATGCTACGCATGATTTGGAGTTAGCAGCCGTAGTGCATGCGCTGAAGACATGGAGACATTTCCTCATTGGAAATCATTGTGAGGTGTACACGGATCATAAGAGTTTGAAGTATATTTTCACGCAAAAGGAGTTGAACCTCAGACAAAGGAGATGGTTTGAGCTTATCAAGGATTATGATATGAAATTGCATTATCATCCCGGGAAGGCTAATGTAGTAGCTGATGCATTAAGCCGCAAGAGCCATGTCAATACGCTAATGACGGGAGAAATACCCAAGGAGTTAGCAGAAAATCTTCGTGAACTATGTGTGGAAATAGTTCCGAGAGGCTATGTAGCAGCACTAGAGATTCAGTCAACTTTGATGGACAAAATCAGAGAAGCTCAGAAAATTGACAAAGAGATTGCCGCTATAAAGGAGAAACTGAGAAAAGGAAAAGCTAAAGGATATCGTGAGGATGAGCATGACACCCTATGGTTTGAAGACCGTGTTTACGTGCCCAATAACCCAGAGATTAGGAAGTTGATTCTGCAAGAGGCACATGATTCACCGTATTCGATTCACCCAGGAAATACCAAGATGTATTTTGATTTGAAGGATATTTTCTGGTGGACCGGAATGAAGAAGGAAATTGCGGAGTATGTAGCAGTTTGTGATGTATGTCAGAGAGTAAAGGCAGAACATCAGAAGCCAGCAGGATTGTTGCAACCATTGCCGAATACCCGAATGGAAGTGGGATAAGCTAGGCATGGATTTTATCATGGGATTTCCAAGGACTCGTTCTGGCTATGACTCGATTTGGGTTGTAGTCGATCGATTGACGAAAGTTGCTCATTTCATCCTAGTAAAGACCACTTACACTAGTGCTAAGTTGGCAAAGATATACATGACCAGGATCGTATGTTTGCATGGAGTTCCGAGGAGCATCGTATCGGATAGAGGAACCCAGTTCACCTCAAAGTTCTGGAAGCAGTTGCATGAGACTTTGGGTACTAGGCTAGAATTTAGTACAGCTTTTCACCCGCAGACAGATGGGACGATAATTTGCCATATGCAGAGTTTTCTTACAATAATAGCTATCAGACCAGTTTGAAGATGGCACCTTTCGAAGCTTTGTACGGAAGAAGGTGCAGGACACCATTGTCATGGGACGAAGTTGGAGACCGCCAGATGTTTGGACCAGATTTGATTAAAGAGTCTGAACAGAAGGTAAAGTTGATTCGCGATAGGCTCAAGGTAGCCCAGTCTAGACAGAAGAGCTACGCAGATTCTAAACGCAAGGAGACAGTTTACGAAGTCAGAGACAGAGCTTATCTTCGAGTATCCCCACTTCGAGGGATTAAGCGTTTTGGAGTTAAGGGGAAGTTAGCACCACGATTTATAGGACCATATCGATTTTTGGAGCGTATGGGAGAAGAAGCTTACAAGTTGGAATTGCCAGAAGGATTGGCAGGAGTGCATGATGTGTTTCACGTTTCTCAGTTGAAGAAGTGTCACGCGGAGTTGGCTGACATACCTTTGAGAGACACAGTGCCATTAGAAGCAATTCAGTTCGATAACAATTTGACCTATGAGGAGAAACCAGTCAAGATTCTTGAGTTTGCCAGCCGAGTTACTCGTAGCAAGGTTATCAAGTTTTGCAAAGTTCAGTGGAGCCACCACACGGAGGATGAAGCCACCTGGGAGCGAGAGGAAGATTTGCTCAAAGACCACCCTCACCTATTTTCTAGCCCACCCGAATCTCGAGGGCGAGATTCATCTTAAGGGGGGTAGGTTTGTAACATCCCAAATTTTCAATTTGGAATGTTATACATTAGGTCATCATGCATATCATATTTTATTTTGCTTTTGGTTTTGATCCTAGAAAATCCTAAGCAACTCAAGGACCCACGGAGAGAGTTGGGGATTTCGTTATTTACATATTTGAGTTTTCTCAAATTATGTAAACAGGATCATTTGATTTATTTTATTTTATCATAAATTATTTCTATTACAAAAATATGAGAGAGGGAATAAAATGACTTTCCAAAAATATAGAAATATTGAGGATTTAATAAAAAAATCAAATAAGTTTTATTTTGGAGTTTTTCGGTATTTTATTTGAATTTAGGAAAAATGCGCGTTTTTCAAAGTTGTAGTTTGGGCCCAGATAAATGTTCACTTTATCGGGATTGATTTTAGAAACCCGGCAAAATTTATTTCGTGATTTTTGGAGTCCGTTTAGTATTTCTTTTTATTTTTCTTCCGAGCGGATTTATAAAAAAAAACGCGAACCGACTACGGGCCGTAACCGGCCAGGACACCGCTGGCCGGGGGCCTTTATAAGGCGCCGAAGCCCGAGAGGAGGAGCCCAGCCACCAGCCCCAAACCCTAGCTAGCCGCCGCCGCCGCCGCCGGAGCTGCGCGACTTTCGAGGTTCGCAGCCGCCTCGTTTTCCATGCATTTTTTTTAAATAATTCTGTTCGTCGTTTCTCTTTTTCGTCGGATTTTCCGCGGTTATTTTCTGATCGCGATTTCTGATCCGATTTTCGTTTTAGTATAACTTTTCGCTCGTTTATCGGAATCAGGCGATTCAAGCGCCTGGAGTTTCGTCTCGAAACCCTCTTTCCGAATAATCAACTTAAACAAGTTTTTGCTACTGTAAAATTTGCCCTAGATCCAGATTGCTGGAACGAAGTTGTTTTCTTTCGCCGTTTGATTTCTTTTGCTTCGTTCGATTTGATTCTTTTTGCCAACCAGGGTTCTTAAGTTGAACTTTCTGGTTAGATCTTCTATTTGAGTTTTACATGTGCATTAGATGAGTACTTATTGTATGCTTGTTGTTTGTCTGCGATAGAATACCCGGAGTGCGCCGCCTGTTACGTTGAATCTCTAGGTTACGCGGATCATCAGCAAGGCAAGTAACACTTTGATCATACCTTTTCTACAACCCAGTTTTATTGCATTAGATCAATCCTCACACATTGCATGATTAGGATCTAATTAAATTGTGGGATGGGAAGTAGATGAGGTAGTACCTATTACCTGTTTATTATCAAACCTTTGGGAGTTACTTCTACGTTTGCTTATTATGCCATGCTATGCTAGTAGACGTGGATTGGGTGAGTGATATCCATTGACAGATGTGAGATTGTTAATTAATGGTTTATCTAAGGTGGCAACCTA
>NC_053025.1:402243774-402392949 GCF_003073215.2 Triticum urartu | reverse complement strand
TTATAAAGTTTCCAACACTAGTATAATCTTCAACATGAATCATGGGGGAGACAAACTGCTGTTGATGAGCTCAACAGCAACTCATCAGAATTTCCATATCACTGGACTTCCACCATCATGTGAACACGGTGATGGTACAGGTCAGAACAAAAGATGTAATGGTGTATGCTCGAGGGATCAACCACGGGTAAGACAACATTACGAACATCGTTGGTTCTGATTTGACTTGACAATAGCCCATACTCAAGTCAACGTTTCGACAAGGCAATAGATCCAACAACTGATCACAAGGACCAATCGATGGAGATATCATCTTTCTTCAAACGTACACACAGAAGATATCCCTTAGAGATGAACTAAGTTAAGCAAAGCTTCTACCTTCCAACTCTCCAAGTTGTTGTCTATCTCAACCAACTAGCTCAGGGATATCCAACACAGATTCTTGGAGAAAGAGTGGTTAATTGGTAACCAACTTGATCACGAACTAACCATATCAGTCAGGGGATGACCTGGTGATACTCCCGTGAAGGTATCCAGAAAATCACGAACCACCGATATGTTATTATGCTCGGGAACAATCTTGCTTCTCAAGGCAAGACGACATGATCATAAGAGCAAGGGATTCAATCCTAACACAAAGAACGAAGAGTGCACCGGAAATAAGGACTAGGTAGCACGATCAATCTTAGGATGATGATTCAATAACCAACACGCTAAGAATGAGAGTATTGTCCATTAACTACCAAGCAACACAGTAGCTAGGAGTATTGATTTCACACACCACGGTTCACTTGTCGGCATTCCGGTTGACATAACTCGGGTACCGAGAAATGAACAATGATGGCAAGAAGTATCACTGCGTCAAGATTCATAAGAGATGGTGCGATTCCTATGATATTCTTGACATGAAGATGGTAACACTTCAAGGTAGAACAGAGCAAAAGCTGGATTGGCATTTTGATATGCGAAATACAATTGCTTTGACCCAATCCTAGATATGGATGAGGTGCTGGAGTTTGTTTCTCCTAGTCATTCTGGAATAGAATGGCTTGACGAACCACAAGAGTAATAGGCATCAATAACATGAGTGCACGACTACTCCTGACTATCAGTTGATAGATGAAGGTCGGAATATAACTGAAGGGGGACAACTCAAAGGAACATATAACTTTCTAAGTTGTGGATGCATAGATTAGTATGTCGAACGAGTTCAACATATTTCTTCCGGATAACCCATGCAGAAAGGTAGAGCTGGCAGAATCACCATATGAATGGAGTACTCCTCAAGAGCACTCTGATTGTGATCTTTTGATCCAACAAACTTCTGCCATAAGTGGTTCATAGTATTTGGAAGAAGGAAATACCACAGACCTCGAGGACTAATGCAAAGGTTAATAATAACCTAAAGGAATGAGCAAAAACTATCAACATGAAGTAAGTAGGGTGAATCTCGGGTTCAAAACCCAGAAATAGAAGGCCTACTAGCTAAATGGCATCACGAGATGCTTTCAAGAATGATGGCCAGAATCGTCACACTGGGATACGAAAACATTGCTAAATTCTCGAGGACACCTAGGGTCATAATACTAACTCCAACATACACGTCAAGGCAACGGAGTAGCTCAACACACCGATTAGTGTGCTTATTCTGACCAAAAGGACATCAGGAACAGAAGAAAGGATTTGCAACTGTATCAGACTATTTAGTGACCTGGGATGACTCGGACAACATAACGGTTGTAAATGCTCAAAATGATTTGAGACATCCTGCAAAAATGGTGGCATAACCATTCAACATCACAAACTCAAGGTTCTGAGGCCAGCTATGAACATATGGAAGTAATAGGAACTGAACCGAGGCTTGAACTCAACAATCCTAGGCAACTACGGTTTAGTAACTTGTCATCCCGAGAGATAGAAGAGAAGCCTATTAACCCCGTAGAAAAGATAAGATGACTCAGATCAGAAGGTCATGAGGATAAGGAGTAAAAAGAGCCTTACATTCCCATCCACAATCAATTCCCTTATATAACTAAAGCATTTCTAGACACGACTTCGACCAGCTTGGCTTGGTAATCCTACAGGCAGTCAGGCTCTGATACCAAAGCTGTCAGGACCCCGATTCTAAGTCACGCCGATCTAGCCTGTAACACCTCATATCACTTTGCGGCCTCACGCACGGTATCCCCACGGGTGTCGCCTTACCATGGCCCGGGACCGTTTGCGCCTTTTGGCTCACGTATATGATAGTGTCGCTAGCATCCATATGACAGAGAACCTGGGCCGACATGACTAGTCTTGAACCCAAAGTGGCACTAACTTACAGGGACAGGCATACATGAATCAACATCGAGCATGTCGGTCAGCAGCGTGCGAATCCGGGCTGTAGCACTGGGCTAACAGGACTCCGGTGAACCGGGCTGTAGCAGGCTAGGCAGGACTCCGGATGTCACCGCGTGACATTTCCCCGAAGGGATAGACACAGGAACAAAGTGAATCACATGCCGGCTAGTCAAGTGTTCCGGAGCAGTAGTGTTGGGCTAGCAGGACTCCGGTGAACCGGGCTGTAGCGAACTACTATCGCTCATGAAAGCACAAGACTACATTTCCCCATAAGAGAGGCTACCAAGGATAAACAACTAGGTTGTCGGATCCCAAACATACCAAGCATTTCAATCATACACACAATATGATCAATATGTGCAATATAACATGGCATCACAACAAGACTCTACGACTCAGAGTATTTCTTCATTAGGCTCCGAGGAGCCAAGAATTACAAACATGGGTCTCATGACCCAACATACAGTTCATACAAGCAACAAGCACATGCGGAAGCTTAACTTATCTGAGTACAGACAACTACAAATGAAGAAGGCTCAGAAGCCTGACTATCTACAAGACCCTCCCAAGGGTACAAGATCGTAACTGAGGTAACAAGCTAAACGTCGAAGTCCACGTGGAACTACTAGCGAGAATGAAGTCTCTCTGCAAAAACATAAATTAAGCAAACGTGAGTACTAATGTACCCGGCAAGAC
Organism: Triticum urartu; assembly: GCF_003073215.2. NCBI lineage: Eukaryota > Viridiplantae > Streptophyta > Magnoliopsida > Poales > Poaceae > Triticum > Triticum urartu. The sequence goes on along the minus strand of NC_053025.1, from coordinate 402,389,910 downwards.
TTACATCAGAACTAACTACATATGCATTAGTATCAATAAAGGGTGGTGGAGTTTAACTGCAGCAAGCCAGCTTTGACTCAGTGGCTAACCTGAACTACGACTGCAAGTAACTCTTTTGAGGTGGCGCACACGAGTCCACAAATTCACCATACCAATACACCACTATGGATCCGCTACCGTCTCCCTGCGAGAACGCCATCCATAGCACTCACGCTTATCTTGTGAGTTTTAGAGTATCCACTTTCACTTGTCTATGAACTATGCAAGGGGTCCAAGTTTCCATATCCGAGGAATCCGGCTATTCGAATAGATAATGATAACCCTGCAGGGGTGTACTTCTTCACACACGCTCTCGCCACTTACCACCATGTACACGTCGTGTATCTCGGCAACCTTCAAGCGGAAGCCTGGTGAGGGAGTCGGCCATGACCTGACTAATCACACAAGTCTCTTGTCCAGGTTTATCGCCTATTCGGGTTCCATCCGCAAGCAAATCCGGCCGGGGTGTCGCTCACGGCCCCAAACGATGTGTACAGGGTTCCCAAGCCCACCATCCGGGTGCCACTTGGTACACCGGGCCACTGTGCCTAGTCTGTCTCAAGCCCACCTGTACCGGGTGCCACTTGGTAGACTACTAACACTACCTACAAACACCAGAAACTAGTTGCAACTCCTGGACAAAGATCGATTGGATTAATAAGTCGAGAGGGGTTGAGTTACTGGAACCCAATGTGTGGTAGTAACTGTTCATGGATCACAAACACAGAACTCAGTTCCTGAGGACGGCTGCAATGAGACAACCCACCATGTACTCCTACATGGCCTCTCACCGCTACCTTTACCAAATCGTGTTCACACACTTAGCTCTCAACGGTAGGACATGTCCACCACGTTCCAATTCATTCCCGATGAATCAGACCTGACTCAACTCTAAGCAGTAGCAGGCATGAAAACAAGCATGAATGAGTAGGCACATCAGGGATCAAACGACTCCTACTGATGCTAGTGGGTTTCATCTATTTACTGTGGCAATGACAGGTCATGCAGAGGAAAGGGGTTCAACTACCGCAGCATGTAACAGTTGAATCGCTGTTGTCCTAATGCAGTAAAAGAGAGCAGGAGCGAGAGAGTGGGATTGTATCGGAATTAACAAGGGGGTTTTGCTTGCCTGGCACTTCTGAAGATAATATAGTTCTTCATCGGTGTCATCTAACTCATCATCAGAACATTGTCTACCGAGAGGGGACAATTACCGGCAAACAAGGAAGAACACAATCAATGCAATGCACAATATGATGCATGATCATGACATGGCAATATGCTGTGATTTGGGCTAATGCAACAAAAAGTCATTTTAATTGAAGTGGAATTCAAAGCTAGATCAAATTCCAACTCCAAATCTATTATCAAATTTGTCCTAATCATGTTTCATCCTAAACATTGATGTTAACTTGCTCAAACATGCATGAAAACAGTACATATGGATAGATTAGATTTTTCTGATCATTTTTCATATATAATTTATTTCATTCTGAGCTATGGTTGAATTTCTATGATTTTTTGAAGTTTGCAACAATTTCTGGAATTTTCTATATAACAATAAATCCAAAAATTAGTTATTGCGTCAGCAGTGCGTCAGGGTGACGTTAGCAGGTCAACCGGGCACGGTGCAGGTCAAACCTGACCAGTGGGACCCACTGGTCAGTGACCCAGTGACATTTAGTGTCATAGACAGGTGGGTCCGGTCAACGGCCACATCAGCGAGGTCAACGCCGACGCGTGGGGCCACTGTGTTTAGATTAATTTTAATCTATTTTGTTAGCTGGTAAGTTAGGCAGCGGGGCCCGCACGTCAGTGAGAGTGTGGGTTAATTAGTGGGGTCATTAACTGCTAATGACGGTGCCACATCATTATCGTCGGCGTTATAACCACCGGCGTAAACAGAGCACGGCGAGGCTGCTCGTCTGACCAACTCCGGCGACGAGAGGTCGCGCGGCTGGGTGCGTTGGAAGCGGCGCAACAAGGCGCGTCCGTTGGTGGCCTCGGGCGGCGCTGGGGTGGCGTTCAACGGCGGGGACGGTGAGTTGGGCGGCGGTCGGAGCTACGGTGGTGCGTGTGCGCGGGGCCGCATGGTGCTAGCGACCCATTGGAGTGGCTGGGCGGCATCACCTGGCCACCCGGAGCACGACGAGAAGCAGTGCAAGGAGAGACGAGATCGACAACAAGTAGAGCACCGGCAATGGTGGACGGCGATCTTCGGCCATGGCGGAATCAGTGCTAGAGGACGCGCTAGAGGAAGGCGACAGGGGGAAATGGAGAGGAGCTCACGGTGCATCAGACGGGAAGCTCGGCGGGCTCGGGGAAGTCGTGACAGCGACGAATCCGTCGATGGAGTCCAGCGGCTGTGCTCGGAGAAGAACGATCGATGGTGACGTTATGGTGCTTCCGGGCTCGTGTGCTTCGGCGTCGAGGAGCTTCGTGTCGTAGCGGAGCTCGTGGACCAAGAGGAGGGGCGAGGGGAGCGCGGTGGCCATGGTGGCAGCGGACGGCAGCGACGGAGGCGCTCAGGCGCATTTGGGAGAGAGGGCTAGAGTCCGAGGGAGAGAGCAGAGAGAGAGGGAGAAGGTTCAGGGCGTCCAGGGCAGCTCAACGACGCTAGACGAGGGCGCAGGGGCGTCGACAGCGCGATGCAGGAGGTGGCCGCTCGGGCACGTGCGCTGGCTGCCAGTAGGCGCAAGGTTGAAGACAACCTTGCCCCTGGTGGCTGGGCTAGGTAAGTGGGCCGCCAGGTGGGCTGCAGGTAAGCTCTTTCCTCTCTCTGGTTTTCTATTTTGTTTTCTGTTTTTCTATTTTTGCTATTATGTTTTGATTTAGTTCGAAGACCAAACCATTTTAAAAATTCATGAAAATAATTGTGTGAACTAAATTGACTTATCCAAAGCTACACAACAATTTCTAGAATTATTGAACATATATCTATTATATAACAAATATAGATCCAATTCAAATATTTATTGGATTAATTCAAAGGCCCAAAATAATTGTTTTTGAGATTCTAGAAATATTGGTTTGAATTTTATCCCTTCCCATTATTTCCAGAGATTAACAGGAACATTTTCTTGGACTCATTTGATGAGATTTAAATGTTGGTTATTTTTAGAGGTCTTCTGAGGCTTTTGAAAATTCCTCAATTCAAATTTCATTTGAATTTAAACATGATGCTCACATGAAGGGCTAGCCTAGTGCATACCAGAACTAGGGATGTGACACCTACTCTTCGATATATATAATCCTAAGACTCAAAACATTTTTCTAGACTCAACATCATCAGCGATTCGATCAAGCAGGGGTCTCCTAAGTCAGGGAAGGCTCAGATTACCAACTTGTTACACCCACGATGGGGCTATATCTCCCACGTGTCGGAGCACGACTTAGAGGCATAACCGCATGTTAGGCATCTCGCACGAGGGGTAATCTTTACACATCCCATGTACTGAATGAGAAAGGGATAAAGAGTTGGCTTACAATCGCCACTTCACACAATACATAAATAGAGCATTACAACATCCAGAATACAATCAAGGTCCGACTACGGAACCAAAATAAAGAAAGACAACCCCTAATGCTAGATCCCCGATCGCCCTGACTGGGCTCCACTACTGATCAACTGGAAAATGAAACAACACAACGAACACGCCTTCATCGAGCTCCCACTTGAGCTCGGTTGCGTCACCTGCACTGGAATCATCGGCACCTGCAACTGTTTGGAAGTATCTGTGAGTCACGGGGACTCAGCAATCTCACACCCTCAAGATCAAGACTATTTAAACTTATGGGTAGAAAAATGTAGTGAGGTGGAGCTGCAGCAAGCAATAGCATATATGGTGGCTAACTTACGCAAATAAGAGTGAGAAGAGAAGCAAAGCATGAACGTGAACTAGAAGTGATCATGAAACTACTTACGTTCAAGCATAACACAAGAACCGTGTTCCCTTCCCGGACTCCGCCGAGAAGAGACCATCACGGCTACATACGCAGTTGATGCATTTCAATTAAGTTAAGTGTCAAGTTCTCTACAACCGGATATTAACAAATTCCCATCTGCCCATAACCGCGGGCACGGCTTTCGAAAGTTCAAAACACTGCAGGGGTGTCCCAACTTAGCCCATCACAAGCTCTCACGGTCAACGAAGGATATTCCTTCTCCCAGGAAGACCCGATCAGACTCGGAATCCCGGTTACAAGACATTTCGACAATGGTAAAACAAGACCAGCAAAGCCGCCCGAATGTGCCAACAAATCCTGATAGGAGCTGCACATATGTCGTTCTCAGGGCACACCGCATGAGCAGTCCGTACAACTAAAACCAACCCTCAAGTTTCCTCGAGGTGGCGCTGCAAGGGGCTCTATTTTGGACCAACACTCAGAGGAGCACTGGCCCGGGGGTTTAAAATAAAGATGACCCTTGAGTCTGCGGAACCGAAGGGAAAAGGCTTAGGTGGCAAATGTTAAAACCAAGGTGGGGCCTTGCTGGAGGAGTTTTATTCAAGGCGAACTGTCGAGGGGTTCCCATTATAACCCAAGAGTGGAACAAAACACCAGGCATGAGGCCGAGCCTTCCACCCTTTACCAAGTATATAGGTGCATTAAAGTAAACAAGATATAATAATGATATCCCAACAATAAACATGTTCCAACAAGGAACAAACTCCATCTTCACCTACAACTAGCAACGCTATAAGAGGGGCTGAGCAAAGCGGTAACATAGCCAAACAACAGTTTGCTAGGAAAGGTGGGTTAGAGGCTTGACATGGCAATGTGGGAGGCATGATAAAGCAACTGGTAGGTACCGTAGCATAGCAAAAGAGCGAGCAACTAGCAAGCAAAGATAGAAGTGATTTCGAGGGTATGGTCATCTTGCCCGAAATCCCGCAAGGATGAAGAACGAATCCATGAAGAAGACAAACGGACGTAGACGAACGGATCCTCACAACTCCGGAACACAGCCAAAGCTAACGCGAGAAGTAACCCGAAAAGAACCGAGCAACATAGTAAACAACCATCACATGAACATGGCATGATGCGCAAACAAGTATGATGCATGTCCGGTTTAATGAAGCATGGCATGGCAAAGTGCACAAACAACCCTGCAGGAGTTGCATATTGACGGAACACCACATTTGAATATTTAGTTCACTCCCGTTTATGTACCCAACAATTTTAAATGTTGTTAAGCATGGCAAGAGGTGAAGCACAATTAAACTACACTATCTAAGCAATTAAAATGGGGCCGGAAATAACAAACAACAATTCCGGTAAAACCCCATATGCATTTAGCAATTCAAAGCAACAACAATTTTTAAACATTTTAAATGTTGTTATCATGATGTGAATGACATGTGGAAGTTATGCAATTTTAAGGAAATGTTGGCATGATAAGATATGAGGCATTTGTCATCGTGGCGGAAACGAAAGGGGTGCCACGGCAACGAATCCGAAAAAATGATGCCACGGCAACATATCGGTTCCGGTAGCTCATGGAGATACCGGTGCAAAGGAAAGTGGCGGGAGCGTGCAAAAGATGGTGGGGTGATCCCGGTAACCGGGTTCCCACATGACGGTGGCAAGGAAACGAGGAACGCTACAGACACGGTGCAAACAAAGGGTGCATCTCATACAACACAAGCAATCGCTCTCGGACGGTCGTCTCGGGGTTATACCTTCGAAGCGCGCTTTTTCGAAACGGGTCGAGTTCGATGCGGTGTACGGGAAGTAGGTGTTCTCGGGACGGTCGTAGTGGAAGTAGTGGTACTATCGGTCTTCGGCGATCATCGGGACAGTAGTGGAAGTAGTCGTTCTCGTGGCGATGGTAGTCGTTCATGTTCTTAGTCGCACAAGTTTCCGTAGATGTTCGGGTTTATGACACGGAACTTGACATCCACGGGGCCTCGCGGGTCGACGGTAGGGGTACACGTTTGTAGTCGTACACTCTCCATAGATATTCGGGGTTGTCACCGTACGTAGTCGATGTAGTTGAACTTGGCGTAACCAAAGGGCACTTGGTCAACCCACGCAGGCGCACACTGTTTGTCATACACATGGCGGGTCATCGGATAGTAGTACACGTTTCATAGATGTACAAGTCGTCGTAGCCGTTCGGGTCTTGGGCCTTGGCGAAACCCACAGACACAAACTTGCGTCCCTGGTAGGGAGATTCTTGACAGAACCCACAATGGTCTTGGAGGTCAATGCCTGGATGCCAAGGCAGTGGAGGTGCATGCGGGACTTGGCAGGTTCCACACGTAGATGCATCAATGATGCTCGGAGGCAGCAGCAGGGCAGAAGGAAGACGTGATCAGCCGGCGGCACCGGAACGTGGCGGAGCTGCCGGAGCTGGCCGGATTAGCTGTAGGGGAGGCATGGCGGTGCTCGGAGGAGGTTATGGATGGCAGGGGCACGCGCGAGGAGGACGCAGGCGAAGATGTGGTGGAGGTCGCCGGTGCGGGCGAAGGCAGCGGCAGCAGGGCACGACGTGATGGCGCAACAGCTACTGTTGCTGCTAGCGACGAGGTCGAGGCAGGATTCGTCCGCAGAGGGACGCGGGCAGGAGGAAGAAGAGGCCGACATGGGTGGCGCAGAGGTCCTCGGGTTGTGGCGCGTGGCCGACTTGCAGGTCGCCGGAGCAGCGAGGCAAGGTCGGGCCGACAAGGCAGAGGTGGGGCAGCGGCTGAAGGGTCACCGTCGTCGGTGGTTGCCGGCTGTTGGTGTTGCTCCGGCAAGGAGGTGGAGGTGCTAAAGAGGCGGCTCGGAGCAGCAGCCTATAGGGTCCTGGTGCGGGTACCATGGCCGGAGGCGGGGAGGTGCTTGGGCGGTGGGACAGGGCCTGCTGGTCAGGCGCGAGGAAGGAGACGCGCAGAGGAGGCTCGCATGGGGAAGAAGATCCGGCGGGGCGCGAGGCAGCCGGGCGGCCTCCTGCAGGATCCGGCGAGGGGCGATGAAGATCAAGAGGGAGGAGGGGGTTCGAACACAATCCTCCTGGCGCTTGATGTGCATGCGTGCGGCGCTGCGAGAAGAACAGGGCAATGTGGAATCGGGCGCAGGGGCTCCTGGCGGCGAGAGGGAGAGACCGATAGGAAGGGGTCGGGCCTAGGGTTAGGTGGGGATCGGGCAGGCCTGGCTATGGGCTTAGAGGCAAATGGGCCGGCCTTACTCTCTCTTCTCACTTCTCTTCTCACTTTTTCCATTTTTTAGAACAAAACAAAAAAAGAGAAAGAAAAGAAAGAGAAGGTAGGGGTGGAACCTGGGCATGGGGATAATATTCACGGACTCGTAAAAATGTGCATGGTCCACGAAAAATAGGAGAGGCATGATTGAAAGATGTGATTCAAACTCATTTGAATTTAATTCAAATGGGTTTGAACTAGGGCTTGGTAAACGGGTGGTCCAAAAATGTTTGGATTTTTGGTGGAGCTCTGGAATATGATGAAAGAATAAATAGCAAAGTTAGAGGCCAAGAGTTGTGATAACAAAGGCATTGGGATTTTTGCAAGTGTGTTATGGTGAATTCCAAAATAATGAAATATTTAATATAGCTCCCAGATATCGGGAGGATATGTTATAAAGAGAAGTCAACCTTCCCTCGATTTAAATAGATCAAAGATCTATGCATTTTATTTTGTTGAGTTGAGATGCAAAGATTAAAGACATGATGGCATGATGACATGATGCAATGCACATGATGACATGGCAAGATGTGACACGCAAGCAAAAAGAAAACACACAAAGAATCTCGGAAACCCTGGAAGGCATCTGAAGCTCCGGTCTTGGGGTGTCACATCACCCCACATCTTTTGCATGACACGATCACGTCACTTCTTTTGCACCGGTCTCTCAACGAGTTACCGAAACAGGAATGTTGCCATGGCACCATTTCCGTTTTCGCCGCCATGACACCCTATCGTTCCGTCATGGCGACCAAATGCCCCATATCATCTTCATGTTAACTTTTCACAAAATTGCATAAAATTTGCATTTGTCATCCGCATCATGATAACAACATTTAAAATGTTTAAAATTGTTGCTTATTGTTTCCGGCCCCATTTAAATTGCTTAGATAGTGTAGTTTAATTGTGCTTCACCTCTTGCCATGTTAACCACATTTAAATCTTGTCTTGTTTATAAGTGAGAAAGAACTAAATAATTGAATGTGGTGTTTTTTCAATATGCATCTCGTTGCATATTAAGCTCCACTTAACTTGTTGTTTTGTTTGTGCACTTTGCCATGCCATGCATATTTAAACCGGACATGCATCATCCTTGGTTGTGCATCATGCCATGTTTATGCTTCTATGTTTACCATGTTCTTTGTTTCTTTGCGATTTTCTTATCTCATTAGCTTCGGTTTCGTTCCGGAGTTGTGAGGATTCGTTCGAACTACATCCGTTTGTCTTCTTCATGGACTTGTTCTTATTCCTTGCGGGATCCCAGGCAAGATGTTTGTTCCTTGATATCACCTCTATCTTTGCTTTGCTAGTTGTCTCGCTCTATCGCTATTGTCGTGCTACCTATCTAATTGCTTGTCAGCCTCTTGCGTTGCCATGAATCCTCTAACCACCCTCCTAGCAAACCGTAGGTTGGCTAAGATACGCTTTTCTCAGCTCCTCTTATAGCGTTGTTAGTTGCAGGTGAAGTTGAAGATTTGCTCCATGCCGGAACTGGGATATTTTAGGAACATCACAATATCTCTTATTTAATTAATGCATCTATATACTTGGCAAAGGGTGGAAGGCTCAGCCTTATGCATGGTGTTTTCTTCCACTCTTGCCGCCCTAGTTTCCGTCATATCGGTGTTATGTTCCTTGATTTTGCGTCCCTAACACGGTGAGTGTTTATGGGGCCCTCTTGACAGTTCGCTTTGAACAAAACTCTTCCAGCAAGGCCCAACATTGGTTTACCATTTGCCTAATAACAACTAAAACTTGCATCGGGACCGGCTAGCACCTGAGGAATTAATTTACGACCCAGGCCAGTGCTCCTCTGAGTGTTGGTCCAAACCGGGCAGCCTGCGGGGCCACCTCAGGGAAACTTGAGGGCTGGTTTTACTCGTAGCTTGTCCCATCCGGTGTGCCCTGAGAACGAGATACGCACAGCTCCTATCGGGATTTGTCGGCACATTCAGGCAGTCTTGCTAAATTCTTTTACAATTGTCGAAATATCTTGTGCATCGGGATTCTGAGTCTAATCAGGTTGTCCCTAAGATAAGAGGTTTTACCTCTACTGGACGTGAGAACTTGTGATGGGCTAAGTTGGGACACCCCTACAGGGTTTAAACTTCCGAGAGCCGTGCCCACGGTTATGTGGCAGATGTGAATTAGTTAATATCCAGTTGTAGAGGACTTGATGTACACTCAATTAAAATACACCAACCGCGTGCGTAACCGTGACTGTCTCTGTCTCTTTTCGGCTACGTTTGAGAAGAGAACACAGTTGGGTTATGTTTGAGCATAAGTAGTACAGGATCACTTCTTGATCATTACTAGTTTACGACCGTTTGCGTAGCTTCTCATCTTACTCTTGTACTCATAAGTTAGCCACCATACAATGCTTAGCGCTTGCCGCAACCCCACTTGATAACTTCTCCCCACCTAAAAGCTTTGGTAGTTTTAATACCCGGGAACCAGATTGCCGAGTCCTCGTGACTAATAGGTTTACTACACAAATAGGTGCATGTACAACTGAGTTTGATGCAGGCGATGGCCAGGAGCTCCAAAGTGAGTTCGATGAAGAGCGTGGGCGTATGTACGTGACATACCCCGATGATTAGTAGTGGTTCCTACTAGGGCCGATCGGGCTTAGTTGGGTGGTTATCTTCTTTTCTTTTTGTTCCGCCCGTAGTCGGACTTTGTGTGTACTCTGAATGATGTATGAATAATTTGATCATTGTGTGATGTGGTGATTGTAAGCCAACTATTTATTTCTTTGTTCATTTACATGGGAATGTGTGAAGATGGCCCTTCTTGTGACCATACCAAAATGTGGTTTTGCCTCTAAGTCGTGCCTCGACACATAGGAGATATAGCCGCATCTTGGGCGTTACAAAATACCTCCAAATGACACCCGTCATGAGAAGTGTCAGCAGGCACAAAGCTGGCAAAACAGCCCGGGAAGGCCTACCGGGCATGCAGAGTTAGGTATGATAGCACTGTTTTCTATCAAACACTACAAAAAAAGACACATCCGTGACATTTTGGGCCAAACGAATTTTTTTTCTGTCATACATATGACACTTCTATGACGATAATTGTGACAAAACCCGGTATCATCATAGATGTGGTGGGCTCCTACTTCTATGACAAAAAATCTTGATAGAAAATGGGATTTTCGTCCTGGGCGGGCCGGAGACGCAGCTGCATGACATTCTTTGGGCCGTCCATGACGGAAAAAAACCATGGTAGAAGCGAGGGGGAGGAAAATTTCAGGGAGTTCCCGGTTATGGTGGGAGGTCGGGGGCCGAGCGATGCACGTTTCTCTCGTACACGTACGCGCGTGTGTGCGAGGCGTTGGCTCTAACTAAACCTGAGCGAGGCATTGGGCTCTAACTGAACCCGAGCGATTGCACTGCAGGCTACGCGTTACTAAACCCGAGTGGTCGATCGATGTATGTTAACTGAACCCGATCGAGCGATTCCTTCACTACTGCTGCTAACTGAGCCGATCAATGCTGCCTCTGGGATGAACAGTGAGTGTTGCGCGCGGGGGGGGGGTGGATGAACAGTGAGCGGTGGCGTTGCCTCTGGATGAACAGGAACCCGTGGGGTGGTGGAGGGCTGGATGAACAGTAGAGGGTGGAGGGGTGCCCGTGGAGGGGTGGTTGAACAGGACCTCGTGGTGTGGAGGGCTGGATGAATAGTAGACGGTGGAGGGGTGGTTGAACAGTAGCCGGTGGAGTAGCGCGCGGTGGAGGCTGGATGAACAGGAGCCCGTGGAGGCTGGAGGAGGTCGATGGTAGCCCGTGGAGGCTGGAGGAGGTCGACGGTGGAGATGAACAATATCTCGTGGAGTCCCGTTTTGCGGTATGCCACACCCCTCCCGATGAACAGGGCCCCCGTTTTGACTGTAGGAGGTCTGTTTCGTCCGTTTTGCGGTATGCCACACCCCTCCCGATCAACAGGACCCCCTTTTCAACCGTAGGAGGTCCATTTTCTCTGTTTTGCGGTACGCCAGACCCCTCCCGATCAACAGGACCCCGTTCCGAACGTAGGAGGTCCGTTTCCTTCGTTGTGCGGTACGCCAGGCCTCGTTTCCATCGCGTGTTCTGTCCAAGCCCTCCCGATGAACACGACCACGCATTCCGTTCCGACCCAGCCAGTTGGCTCCCACGCATTTCGTTGCCTCCCGATGAACACAACACATTCCGTTGCCTCCCCATGAACACAACGCATTTCGTTGCCTCCCCATGAACACGACGACGATGTTGTTTCTCCGTTCCGACCCAGCCATGTACACGAGCCCTGGCCATACGTATGCGCGAGTAGGCATTCGAGACCCCGCCCGTATGTACACACACGTGGCCGTATTTTCTTTCTTGCACCCTGGCCGCTGTACGTACGTGTACATGCTATGTGCGCGCCTCTACTACAACACGTACGCGCCTGTACTACGACACGTGCACGCCTCTACATCCACCAGTATATATGTACATACACGTTCGCGACCAGAATGACAACGCTACGTACGCTTCGACCAGGTGGGTCTCGACTGTCAGGCACTTCCTTGCCTGTGAAGATGTAGCTGGTGGGTCCCAGCAGTCAGGGGGGCGAATCGTTTTTTTGCCCAGACGCACTTCCTTGCGTGCGAAGATGTAGCTGGTGGGTCCCATTAGTCAGGGGGAAACGTTTTTTTTTTTGCAAAATACAGTGGCCCGTCCGGTGGGTCCCAGCTGTCAGGTGGAGGAATCATTATTTTTCGTGTAATAAGGAGGCACTTCCTTGCTGCGGCCGTGGACCCAGCTTTCAGCCTCTCCACGTACAGTCCACGTCCAATGGAGGTCGTTCCTTGACCACGTTGACCACCCCGTGCCGAGAGCACCAGGGCGGTGGACGACGGCGAGGCCTAGGAAGGGGATGACGGGGAGCCGGGGAAGACGCGGCAGTGGAAGCCCACGCGGAGAGGAGTACGAGGATTCACTGGTTCGGCTGCGGTGTGAGGCCACCGTCACCGTAGGGCCTGGCCAGCTGTGGGAATAGTAGGGGGCGGTGGGGCCTCCGCGGCAACACAGCCGGCCACGGGAGGCAGGAGCATGCGGCACGACCGGCACTGTTTTGGGCGGCTGGAGCAAGAAGACCAGAGGTTGAAGAAGCACTACGGCAGTTGGATGGACATCGTACGGTCACTGGAGCTACAATCGTTTATATTGACTAAGTTGACAAAGCCCTCCGTCCCCGTCAACTTAGTAGGCCCACAAGTCAGCCTCCCACCAAGGTGGGTCCCAGCTAGCAGGGGGTATTCATTTTTTTGTGCGTAGTAAGGAGGCACTTTCGGTAGGTCCGAGCTGACAGCAGGGGAACGTTTTTTCACTAAATATGGTGGCCCTCGTGTGGGTTCCAGCAGTCAGGGGCAAACGTTTTTTTCACAAAATACTGGTGGGCTTCCGGTGGGTCCCTACTGTCAGGTGGAGGAATAATTATTTTCCCCGTAATAAGGAGGCACTTCCTTGCAGCTGCCATGGACCCAGCTGTCAGCCTCTCCACGTATAATATTCTTCCGATGGAATTCGGTCGTTGACCACATTGACCACGCCGCGCCGAGAGCACCACGGCGGTGGACGACGGCGAGGCCTAGGAAGGGGACGACGCGGAGCCGGGGAAAACGCAGCAGTGGATGCCCATGCGGAGAGGAGTACGAGGGTTCACTGGTTCGGCTGCGCTACCGTCGCCGTAGAATAACAGGGTGTGTGGGTGAGTGGAGTGGAGGGATGGCCTGGCCAGCGGTGGTAGTAGTATGGGGGCGGTGAGGCCTCCGCGGCAGCACACCGGCCACGGGAGGCAGGAGCAGGCAGTACGACCGGCGCTGCTTTGGGCGGCTGGAGCAAGAAGACCAGAGGTTGAAGAAGCACTACGGCCGTTGGATGGACATCGTACGGTCAGTCGAGCTAGAATCATGCATATTGAGTAAGTTGACAAAGCCCTTCGTCCCCGTCAACTTAGTAGGCCCACTATACTGGGTCCCAGCTAGCAGGGGGAGTATTCATTTTTTTTGTGCGTAATAAGGAGGCACTTCCTTGCGTGCGAAGATATAGTTGGTGGGTCCGAGCTGTCAGCGGCGATAACGTTTTTTTGCGAAATACAGAGGCCCTCTCGATGGGTCCCAGATGTCAGGTGGAGGAATCATTATTTTGCGCGTAATAAGGAGGCATTTCCTTTGCGTGCGGCCATGGACCCAGCGGTCAGCCTCTCCATATACAGTCCACTTCAGATGCATGTCGGTCGTTGACCACGCTGACCACGCCACGCCGAGAGCACTAGGGCGGTGGACGACGGCGAGGCCTAGGAATGGAACGACATGGAGGCAGGGAAGACTCCATAGTTGTTTTTGTTTCCCACGCGGAGGGGAGTACGACTGTACGAGGGTTTACTGGCTCGTCTGCCGTCACCGAAGAATAATAGGAGGTGTGGGTGAGTAGAGGGATGGCTATGCCATCGATGGGAGTACGGTGGGGCTGTGAGGCCTGCGCGGCAGCAGAGCCGGTCGCGGGGAGGAGGGAGCAGGCAGCCCCGTCAGCGCTTGTTTGAGCGGCTAGAGCAGGAAGAGCAGAGATTGAAGAAGCACGGCGGCCGTTGGATGGACATCCAACAGTATACAGGCCATATGTGGAAAGCCTCAAATCTGTGGAAAACAGCAGACAACCCATCTGCCATTATTTCAAATAATTTACAGCCCATTTGCTAATTCTTACGGGTTTTTTTGGAGCCCATATTCTTTTTATTAGCATTACAGCCCATATTGTGGCCATGGTTAAAAAATTATACGAAATTTTGCAAATGTCGATGCGGTCTGAACTGTTTTTAATCCTGAAATTTCGAGTCACATTCAGACCGATATTAAAAATAATTGTATATCAATATAAAATCCAATAAATTGTCCACGCATAAAATGAATGCAATTTAAAATCTTGAAATGAAAAAAAGATATTTGAAACTAATTGCCAGCTTGATGTGTTTTAAAAATGTACAGCCCATTTCTCATTACTGATAGGCCATTTTCTCGGCCAGCCGAATGAAGCTCTCCTCGTCTTGAAAGATTTGCAGCCCAACAGGCCTGATAAAGCCACTTACTTGAAAAATCACAAAAAAACTGGGCTAGCCATTTTGAGAAAGAAAAAAAACTACCGGGCTGGTCTGTGGTAAACATAAAAGAAAAGGTTGTCTAGACAGGCTAGAGTGTCCCGCACAGCCCAGTTGACACCCTGCTTCCGTGTCAAAAACAAATTAGATAAATGCCACTCCAATTATGGAGATTCATAAAAATGCCAATGCAATTTCCAAACTTTGAAAAATGCCACTGCAATTTTTGCAAACTTTGAAAAACGCCACTGCAGTTTGCAAACTTTGAAAAATGTCACTCCAGACTTCGAAAAATGCCACTAGAAATGGCATGAAATGGCATTTTTCAAAGTTTGGAAATTACAGTGGCATTTCTCGGATACACCAGATTTGGAGTGGCATTTATCAAATTAACCCAAAACAAAAATAATTGGGCGAGCTGCTGGGTCCCTAGTGTCAGTCGCTCGTTGTGCAATTCTCTCGTTTATTGACTAAGTTGACAATGGCATGGGACCCAGATGTCAGAAATCCACTAGGAGGAGCCATTTTTTATTGTCTTGAAATAAGGAGGCACTTGCTTGCGTACTACCATGACCTTGGCGGGTCCCTGCTGTCATCCTCTCCAGGTACAATCATCTCCTGATTGTGTACGCGTCAACTTGCTAGGCCCACAAGTCAGCCTCTAACCCGTGGAGGACAAATACAACCCATTAAAAAAATAACAGCCCATTCCATACGTTCAAACGGAAAGTTCAACATTCAGAGCAAAGTAACAGGTACGATCCACATATAGAGTACTGAACTTCCACGTTGACAACCATCGTAGCCAAGTTAAATATCTACTCCCACTAATACTCTAATAGCGTACAAGTACTAACTTACTCTTAGCTAACTAGACGATGCCGACCGCCATCTGTGGTACATGCTAAACGCCGGCACCGGCGTCGTGCGCCCCGCCTCGGACTTGCAAGAGGTGCGATAGGGCGCATTCCTCGCGCGCGTTGGCCCTTTCCATGCTGGTGTGGTCCACCGAAGCTTCGGCTTCCAAGCAGGAAACCCACTTGACGAGCTGGTAGTAAAAATTGGCGTCGCGAACGTGTGCGTGCCCGACAGCTCCAGGTCTATTTGCCGGGCGTTGGCCTCCACGTAGTCGGCCCAGTTGCGGGCGCTCTGCTCGCGACTCAGAGCGTCGGTGCGCTGCTGCTCTATGTCCCACTGGTGGCGCAAATCGGTGATACGCTGCTCCTCCGCCAGGCGGTCGCGCTCTAAAAACTCCAGCTCCTCCGCCATGCGGTCGCGCTCCAACAACTCCTCGATCTTCGCATCGCCATCTAAAGACAGATAGAATGCCTCCTCCCTCCGTCTGCCTTCCGGTGAAAACCCGAACACTAGTTCCGGCGGTGACCGCCTCCGGCGTCGCCTACCGCGGACGGGGGCATGGCGGACGTGGCGAGCGACGTCGGGCCGGTGGGGGCTTATGAGGATATGGCGAGTTGAGTTACGGTGGCACCGAAGAAGGCCGGGAAGCAGTACTTATAGGCGGAAGGTAGCGCGACAGTCATCGGAATTCAATGCATAATGGCTTAGCGTGCCAGCTTGCCATGGAAAACTAGAGAAACTGAAATTATGATTGTGCGGTCCCATCCCGTCTAGGTCGCACGCCGGCATGGCGGTCAAGCGAGTGCACTCGAATCATCTCCCTCCTTGTCAATAATGATTCCACGGATTTAAAAAGCCCGCAACAATTAAAGCGTATCTTTTTTCACATCAGTTAGCTACCTTAATTACGGCTGGCTGCATGCAGGCACTCAGAATCGCTCGCAGGCAGTACGCGAAGTAGCATGCAACGAGTCGCAGCCAAGGGCATGCATGCAGCAACTTAAATCGCTGGAATTGATTAGGCTTAAACTTCAGCATGCCGTTAATTATTGCCATGCCTTAGTCTTGCTGCTTTGCTCACGGAATTAATTAGGCTTAAACTTCTTTAGAGGTAGGCATTTTTATCCGTGTAGGATCAATAGTGTAGCTTGTCAGTTTCTTCAGAGGTAGGCATTTTTATTCAAAAAACTGCCAGTTCACATCTTGCGTCGCAACTAAAACTGCCAAGAGCGCATTTGTAGGCTAGCTAGTGATCGATCAGTAACTTGTAAACACTGAGCGAACATAAATAAGTAACTGTTAATGCATCTCAATGATTCACAGATCATATACAAATATGTAGCTCCAAAAGCAAAGATCATCCACTTCAGATCTTGCATCGCAACTAAAACTAACTAGTACGATTCCCATACATAAGATCAACATGTTAGTGCATCTCAATGATTCATAGATCATATACAAATATGTAGCTCCAAAAGCAAAGATCTAGAAAAAACATCTGTTCTTCCTACTAACATGGATGCTTCTCTTGGCCAGCATTCAGTACAGACTGAAAGACAAATTTGTTTGTGAAGTCTACAATTCCTCTTCCAAACGTAAGTAGTTTCTCCAACAGCTGGAACCATGAGAATGAACCACACATGATGGAGGAACATCCACTGCAATATGATTTGGTCTTCTCTCGAGCACACCGCGAGACTATTTTCGGAATACAAACTTTAACTTAGGCAAAATGATGCCCATTGTATAATCAGACCAAAGCAATGAAGCACCTAGTGTTGGCCAATAAATAGTATAGTACTACTTTTCTGCAGTCCATGAAGTGACTATCCAATCTTTCGGTGTCTATTTTCAAATGGCATTGCATGCAATGACTATACTATTCTCTTGTGCAGTTCAACCAAAATTGCGGACACTTTGTTTGTTTGCCAAATAGCAACGGGCAGACATCTCTGTCTGCACAAATATCAAGCAACTAGTAAACATATACCACACCTTGTATTTTCGGTTTAAACATGTCTCTTCCGCTTAGCATCTGTCATGTTCTGCATTGGACAATCTGATACAGTTATGTTTTGCCCTGGACAATTTCATACTGAATTAATTTGCTGGTTCAGAGCAGAAATATAGGGCCTATTCTTCATCAGACCAAGGATATCCATGTTCGTAGTGATGGAAGAGGTGAAATCGATACAACCGAAATTGAGCATCCAATCATTGAATCATGTCCTGCACTTCCAATGTAGGTCCACCCTGCCAATAAATTCACATGCAAACCACTAGTATTACTATCTAATGATAGTACAAAAAGAGTAGCAAGATAGTAGCAAACCATGTACCTTCGTAATGAACAGCTCATAGTGCCACCAATTGGATATAAAGGTTTGGAAAAAAACATGCTCCCAATGTTGAACCAGTTGGACTTTTTGTGCAGTTCCACTAAAATCGAGCATCACTGTTTGCATAGATATTGAAAGTGTGATTACTCTAAAAGTGGCACTAGTTGAAGCATAGACTCACAAATATAAGCATTCCAATTTATTAATGGGAAAAGGTAGCAAGACTGTTTCTAACCACCTGTTTGAAGGAATAAATAAAGCAACAATGGCTGATGTCAGGAAGGCATACATAGTTTTTTCTGAAAAACTAAGCCATTCCTGACCTTTCCTCTTCTTTTAAGCAAATTTTGGGCAGTTCTACTAAAATAAAATGCCATCACCGCCTTGACAATTTAGTGACACTGTACAAAAGGAAATGACTTAACATTACATCATGATGTCAGGTATGTAGTCGACAGGCATTAGAGACAAACATACAGACCTCCTCCGATAACATAATGAACATTAATTTTAACAAAGGTGTGACTAGCTTTACCGGGATAATTTGAGTGAACTCTACACCCTTTGTTCCTTAATATAAGACATTTTCACGGTTCAATTTAACGTACCCAAACGTCTAGTATTTAGAAAAATAGGTCGTAGTTTTCTTGAGCACATATCTGGGAAAGCTTGCCACACTTTATTTATGTCCATACGCTAATGCAACACCATTTGAATACTACAAATATACACTAATCCAGTGGCTAGTGCAATAGTAGAGTAGTTAGTTTATTATAGGGTACAGTACAATGGTTTTACTGAACAGATTTCAATAAACTCTAGCACTGGAAGGTTTTTATAAGAATTAACAATACAAAATGTAAAGGTAACAAGTTTCAACATTGGTATACTAGCTGTGCATGAGCATTAAACCAAATACAAAAGTCTGAAGGTAACTAGCATTATTAACTAATGACAGTATAAAAAAAATGCAAACCATGTACCTCCAAGGTAAATATCATTTCGAACTCGGGGGGACCTTAAAAATTGCTATCCCAATCTTGATAATCGATCAAACATAAAAACTTGATCGAACGAATCAAGAGAACAGCCGGAGGAGGAGGTGCCCACTCTTGACCTTTCCTCTTGTCTTCATAATTGTCTGTGCAGTTTAACCAAAATAAAATGACATCAGCGCCTTGGCATTTTGGTGACACTGTACAAAAAAAATTAACTTATCTCATTAAAGTGAGGTATGTAATCTATAAGCATTAACAGTGCAAAAATCTAAAGGTAGTAACAAGTTTCATTGTTGGTATACTGGCTGTGCAACAGCATTAGAATGCCTTAGCTGAAAAATCTTTAATACATCCACAATCAACAGCTAACCCTGAAATGATCCAGTGACATTAAATGGCATTGCTTAAATTTATCAGTGGCATTAGACTGAGAGTGGCATTAGTTAAATGTGGCATCACTTTAGCAGTAGCATTGCTTGACTTGACTGCTGGCATTATACTAATAGCAAAAAAGTGGCAATAAGAGCATGGGAGGCCCATTCGGACAGTGGGTGCACCAGTACGATGTACCTCCACGGACGCAGAGTGGTGAGGGAGGTATGGTTGCCCAGAGCAACAGATATCCAGGCAGCATATGTTGATTATGTCCCATTTTTGTTCTCTTTAGCCACCTTTTTCCTATGCGAGGACAACAAACCGATCGACCTGGTCATTCTCTATTGCGTTGTCATGCCTTTCTACCCTTCTTCAACCAAGAGACACGAGACTCGTTCCTTAGCTACTGATTTCCCCTTTTCAACCTAGATGCGGGTTCGATGCCTACTCTCTTGGACAGTACAGTCTCCCTTCCTTTCCTTATTCAACCCAGACATGGATTAGTCTGCATGAAGTAGGGTTTCCTTTAATAGTGCAAATTATGGTTTTCATCTGCGTGGCCAGCAGAGCAGAGGATAGCAAATTGGGAAGATGGTGGAGTGGAAAAAGATCCACATGCAACGACGTAGCAGATGGGGCAATAGAACAAGGTTATGGTTCGAAAAGAGGTAGCATACCTGAGGGTCGGCGGGAAGTGGCTTCGCTCGTGGTCGTCGTCCTCCGCACACACTATGGAAGCGAGCTTGGGGACGGAGGCCATCCCGCGCGGGCGCTAGGTATGAGAGGACGGCCTTGTCATCAGTGTGTGACCTCGCTCGCTGACGACGAGTGCGTCAACATTGCACGTCATTTTCTTCCCCGACGGATCTGTGACCACCGGTGAGGAGGGAGAGAGGGGCCGTCTTTTTTAGATCTGGAGAGGGGGTGGTAGTGTGAGAAGCAAGTGGGCAGCCCTTAGCAAGAAAGCGCTCAAGCTCCAGTCTATATATCTTTTTTATACTACTAGTACTGGAGGTGGAGTAGTGGTAGAGTAGTTTATATTTTCTCTGCGTACAGTACCAGTTAGTCGTGCTTCAAAACTGATCGGCATGCCATTAAAAAAATAAAGGTCGATAACTAATGCGGCACCTCGGGCCAACGCGCCCAGATCGCATTTTTCACGAGAAATTACACACCATGTTTCGTTGACATGTGGTCCCATCCCAACATATCAGTGAGACGACGATGAGTAATAGGAGTATTTACGAACGGACGTGTAGGCCGGGGCGCCTCTTCGTGAACCGTGGCAAACTCGCAACCGTCCACCAACTCTTCGCCTTTCCCTCTCGATTTGGAACTGCTGTCGCATGCTCTTCCTCTCCCTCATCCATTTTCCTTCAGCCCTTCACCCTTTCTTCTGCCATTGTTCGATCGTCTTGTCCATCGAGGGAACAGGCCGGAAACGACCCCGTTATTCTTGCTCCGATCTAAAAGATGACGTGGTGGAGGAACTCATTGATCGGTGCGACGTCATCACCTCGGCTAGCATGGCAGGTTCGTTCAAGCCCATTCTCGACTCAACTAATAACATCATTACAAAGAACCCAAGAGTCAAGGAGCGGTTTGATCTCCCCTATCTTCTTCGCCGTGACCCTGATGACTGGTGCCGGCACGACGGAGGCCTCGCCCTATGCCAGTTGATGCCGCTTGATAATGATACGTATGATGTTAAGATGCCATCGCTTGAGGGCAAGGCTTGGGTGGGCGCAAATGGAGATTGGGTTGTTTACATTGGGTCCAACTGCGAGTGCGAACTTGTGAATGTGTACACTCGTGACCGGGTTCCACTTCCAAAAATCTCAGCAAACTGCCCAGAGGTTGAGCACACCGGTATTGTACGCACGTTCAAATACAATCATGGTGACTGTCTTCTACGGAAGATAGCAATTTGTCGAGTTCCCAACCTCTCTTGGAATTACAACAACTATCAAGTTGTTGCTATCTTCGAAAAGTTTGTTGCCGTCCTTCATGGTTCGACTCGATGGATATTGCTCAAAAATCAGTTTCTGTACATGGATGAGTACTGTGATGCAATTCAATACGAGGGCCTTGTGTTAGCTGCCACCACTCGTGACACTGTTTTTGCATGGGATCCTCGTAGTTTTAGTATGTTTGTCTTCCACCGTAATTATAATTGTTTCATCCACATGCATGCGGGTTAGATAGTTTCCCTTTACTAATTAACCTTCTTCTTGTGTTTCCAAGGTCCTGTGAACAGCCCACCACCTATACTTGAAAATTTTTATAACCAAGGGGGAGATGACGATGGTGATGATCACGAGCATGAGGACGAGCAGCGCCCATATACTCTGTGGCGCCTGTCAACTAATTCCGATGGATCATCTCTTCTTGTGTGTATACAGTCCACTGATGATGTTACTGCAAAGGAAGCAGGTGTAGTCTCCCATGGTCGCACTCTCCAGACGTATTCCAACACCTGTTGCATGGTATTCGGGATGGATACTAGTGTGCTAGCACCAACTCCTTCTCCCTGGTACAGAATTGATAGTCTTGGAGAAAACTCGCTCTTTCTTGGACAAAACTATCCGATGATGGTGACAGGCGATCCAACTGCTGTTGACACAATGTTAACAGTACCATTTATGAGAAGCAATTGTGTCTATACCACGGACATTTGGGTGGATCCCTACCCTGGTACTGATATAGTAGGCCGCTTCAGCCTGGATTGATCAGTCCTGCGTTGGTTTCCAGATCGACAATCGATGGCCCGTCCTAGAGAATCACTTGTGGTTCAAAGCAAGCATTTCCAACGCCGAGGAATGGTTGAGTTGAAGTTCATTTCATTGCTTGTTATTTGTTGTGTGGTGAAAACTTTAGTATTTATAATGTATCCTCGTTGTCGATATGGGTTGATGAGCTGTTGTATGTAATAAAATGATATGCCTGTGATAAACTTACTAAATTTATGAATGGCTTTCGAGTCGCTTCTCGGAGTGAGTGGTGCGACGAGGAAAAAATATATTTTCCGAATACATAATTGTATGTGCATTGCAACAGGTTATCGGATGATGCCAATCAACAATAGTAGTACACTATTTGTACTAGCTTCACATGCTTCGCGGGTCGGGCGGGTGTTTTTACTGTAGCCATATGTTAATGTGTTCGCTGTACGCAACCAACACCTCGAATCCTCGATACTCGTACTATATAGTAGGAGTAAGTAGTAGGAGTAGTAGGGTGGCATGGGCCAGAACAAGCATTCACGTCCAGGAGTACGGCACACGCCACCACCACGACATCCATCTGACACCATATTATTTCTTGGAGTCCGTGCTAGAGCAATCTCTTCAACCTCGTCGTTTCTCTAACTTCAGCCATCGCGCGGCGGGCGAGGTGGGGGTTTGCCGATAGTCGGTTTCCTTAACTGCGGTCCCACTTGTAAGGCCAACTCCAATGCACGATCCCAAACGGACCTCCGTTTTGCACGAACTCCAACAATAATTTTGACTAGAAAAGCAAGACCAAAGAAAATAAGAACCACAAGAATACATTTTACTACTCCTGTAAGTTGGATTAGTGCCTTCTCGATGCATTCATTGTTGATCTGCGGAGGCTCGATCTTGCGTGCTTCTTTCTTCTTCGAGTGTAAAGAAGTAGACGTTGCTTCCTCGCATCTAGTCTCATGTCTAGCCTCTATTATAGTAGGAGTATCAACAAGTGCACTAATCTCATCTCTAGCCTCTTTGCTAGCTAAAAGTGATAGAACATCTACTAAATTGCGCTCTATCAATATATGGATGTACTCTTCTTCCCAATACAAAAACTTGCATCCATTCTACTCCCTTCGTTGCACACTACATGCCTTCTATTTGTCAAAATATATATGTATCTAGACATGTTTTAGTATATAGGTACATCCATTTTTGGACAAATGGAAGTCAAGTATTTTGGAACGGAGGGAGTACACAATAAAAAATTTAAGTTAGCACAACTAGTCTAATCCGAGAGCACAACCGAAGATTTGGTCGGGCTCTTCCTGCTTTTGCCGACACGTGGGACATCCAACATCTAGGTCGTGTCATGAAAGAAAATAGAGTGGTAGTTGAAGCCATGGGATGTGCATATTGGGTTAAACTGTAAATAGAATCTTACCACTCTTGAGTAACTCCGAAAGCGGCCACCGAAGATCTTTATTGGATTTGTTGTTCATCACCAGCATGTCAAGGTGAAAGATGTGCAGGTTCAGTGGGTCCTCTTGCATTTTCACTGATATGTGGGGCCGCATGTGAGCAAACAGACGATGGGCTTCGTGCGTCCGCTGGCAGGCTGAGAAGAGAGATAGAGGAGGGCTGAGCACGGACTGCAGGAAATTTGTTCTACGTACCTCGATATAGGCTCGACATAGTGGGGTGGCATGGGCAGCATTCACGTCTAGCAGTACGGCACACACCACCCACACGAGTCCCATCCGACACCAATTTTCTTGGAGTCCGTGCTACAACCATCTCTTCTCCCTCCTGTTTTCTTAGCCATCGCGTGGTGGGCGGGGTGGGGGTTTGCCAATAGTCAGTTTGCTCAACTGTGGTCCCACTTGTAAGTGAAAATGCAACACCGCACGCATTCCCGCTTGAGCGGCGTGCCGGACCAACCGTATGGGGGTGCGACGCAAACACGGCAGACTTTTCCTTTTGAACTCGTAACCTGTAAAATTTGGTTCTGCTCCATGGCGCAATCGATAGATAGAAAATAATGATTTTTCCTAGAGTAATGAGAAGTTTGGTTCTGGCACCGTTCATGCATGGAGTACGTATGAAAATTATGAAGTTGATGCGAAAGGTAAGATAATTACTGTAGTATTATATACTACTACATGGATTTGACGGAAAGATAAAAATACATATGGATCCATCAACGACATCCTCACGCCCTAGTGCGCCGGGTCACCAACCGACGTGCGAGGAGCAGCGGCGTTGGCGGCAAGCTCAACGTGCTTCTGAACAGTTCCGTCCAAGGTTGCCCTGCGGTCCAAGAAGGCCAGCGTCCTATCGTCCTCCTCTTGCATGTAGTAGTCCTTGTGGATGATTTGCGCGTAGACATGGGTGATTATGTTGATGGTGTCTTGCTGCGCCAGGCGCTGCGCGGCGAGCGCGACCTCGAGGTGGACATTCTCCGGCGCGACAACGGGTAGTCGCAGGGCACCAGTGCGTCGAAGAGGTTGTCACCATAGTGGCCGTTGAGGGTGGCGGGCATCGCAGAGCCTGGGCGCGTCGGCTGGAGGCTTACGTCAAATTCGTCCGCAAGCTTCTTGACGACGGTGAACTTGTCAAGGAAACCGACGAGGACCTCGTCGAACAAGGAGACGAAGTTGTCGTCCAAGTGGCCCCTCGCCCTAGTGGCCTCAAGCAATACTACCTGGAGACGTTCCTCGGTGCCGGTCCGCAGGCCGGCATCGTGGACCATCTGGCACAGCCGGCTGATGCTCGCGCTCAGCGCCTCCATGGGTCTAGCTTAGCTTCTAGTCAACTGATCTTGCGATTCGAGTGATCACTCTTGCCCTTGGTTAGCGTGTGCTACGTCTTGAGCTTGCGTTGGTTTTCCTCGAAGAGGAAGGGATGATGCAGCAGAGTAGCATAAGTATTTCCCTCAGTTTTTGAGAACCAATGTATCAATCCAGTAGGAGCCCACGCTCAAGTCCCTCGTACCTGCATAAAGCGATAGCTACTCGCAACCAACGCGATTAGGGGTTATCAAGCCCTTCACGGTCACTTACGAGAGTGAGATCTGATAGATAGAATATTTTTGGTATTTTTGATATAAATATGCAAAGTAAAAAAGTAAAGGCAAAGTAAATAGCAAAACAATGTAAAAGTGATGGAGATTGATATGAGGAGAATAGACCCGGGGGCCATAGGTTTCACTAGTGGCTTCTCTCAAGAGCATAAGTATTCTACGGTGGGTGAACAAATTACTGTTGAGCAATTGATAGAATTGTGCATAATTATGAGAATATCTAGGCATGATCATGTATATAGGCATCACGTCCGTGACAAGTAGACCGAAACGATTCTGCATCTACTACTATTACTCCACTCATCGACCACTATCCAGCATGCATCTAGAGTATTAAGTTAAAAACAGAGTAACACCTTAAGCAAGATGACATGATGTAGAGAGATAAATTCATGCAATATGAAATAAACCCCATCTTATTATCCTCGATGGCAACAATACAATACGTGCCTTGCTGCCCCTTCTTTCACTGGGTAAGGACACCGCAAGATTGAACCCAAAGCTAAGCACTTCTCCCATGGCAAGAACTACCAATCTAGTTGGCCAAACCAAACGGATAATTCGAAGAGACTTGCAAAGATAACCAATCATGCATAAAAGAATTCTGAGAAGATTCAAATATTATTAATAGATAGACTTGATCATAAACCCACAATTCATCGGTCTCAACAAACACACCGGAACAAGAAGATTACATCGAATAGATCTCCACGAGAGAGCAGGAGAACTTTGTATAGAGATTCAAAGAGAGAGAAGAAGCAATCTAGCTACTAACTATGGACCCGAAGGTCTGAGGTAAACTACTCACACTTCATCGGAGAGGCTATGATGATGTAGAAGCCCTCCGTGATGATGGCCCTCTTCCGGCGGAGCTCCGGAACAGGCCCCAAGATGGGATCTCGTGGATACAGAAAGTTGCGGCGGTGGAATTAGGTTTTTGGCTCCTGTTCTGATCGTTTGGGGGTACGTGTGTATATATAGGAGGAAGGAGTACGTCGGTGGAGCACCGAGGGGCCCACGAGGCATGGGGGCGCGCCCTAGGGGGGGTGGGGGCGCCCCCCACCCTCGTGACCGCATCTTTGATCCCTTGCAGTAGGGTCCAAGTCTCCTGGATCACGTTTGGTGAGAAAATCACGTTTCCGAAGATTTTATTCCGTTTGGAATCCGTTTGATATTCTGTTTATCTGAAACACTGAAATAAGCAAAAAACAACAATTTTGGGCTAGGCCTCCGGTTAATAGGTTAGTCCCAAAAATAATATAAAGGTGGAAAATAAAGCCCAATATAGTCCAAAACAGTAGATAATATAGCATGGAGCAATCAAAAATTATAGATACGTTGGAGACGTATCAGCATGCGTAGGTGCGTAGGATTTCGTACTACTCCTTGGCCCTCTACTGCACCTGCCTTTGGCTGTATGATAGGTGGGCCAGCCACCCCCTGGGCCAGCGTGTCATTCACCCAAAGGCAGTTGCCATAAGTCAATGAAGCTGCGTCCCCCTTCGTGCCGGTGCAGTATAGTCATCTCACCGGACCTCTAGTTGGGGCCAAACGAGAGAAGTTTGATGTTTACTGGTTTATTGGTCCCCTTTGCATTTTGTGCCAAGTTTTGACCTTTGATTTGACTAATAAAATGTTAATGCATGTAAACAAAAATGTTGTGTAAGTCACCTTACGAGAACCAAATAATCCCAAAATACTTAGGCACGGTGCATTAACTCCCTCCTTGTTTCTTATTTCGTGACATATCAACCAATGAGAGATGTGGGCCGTGCATGCTTTCAATGACTTGAGACTACCAAACATGACATGCAGTGTTTAGTTCATTGCATGTAATCCTATTAGTACTCTAGTCAGCAAAAAAACATTAAGTTCTCTCGCCGATAGGAATAAAACACCATGTATTAATTTACAGAGGGAGTAGTACATTTTTTGTGACATGCATTACTAGATATTGCTAGTCAAATACTAAAATCTAGATGGACGTGGTAGTACTCCTAAATCCAGATGGTGGTGCTACTAGTACTAGTAGTAGTACTACCAATGTAGTAGTAGGAGTACTAGCACTGTACTACCCGTTGGTCAAATTATTATGTGCTGCTCCTCACAGTGAAGTGACAAGACCCTGCGCCGGAGATGACACCTGAGTATAGGCGCCGTGTTCGGCATACCATAGTCAGCCTCACCGTCTACAGTCACTATCATCATGGCTGCAGAGCTAGCCTGCTTACAACTAGCCCTGTCCGACATAATTTCCCGTGCGTAGATGCCCGTGCATTGCACGGAACACCAAGATTGGGGGTGGATGGCTCCGACAGCGGCCATCGCGCCAGATTTTTCCACGGCCTTCTAGATGTGGTGGGGAGGAGAGAAGGCTGATTGTGAGAGACAAGGAGTCGTTTGTAAATAGGGAACAAGTGCGGGCATCTTTTTGCAAAAATGGAGAAGCTTGGTTTGTATGCGTCAGATCTAGATCCGACGGCTATTGGTGAAAGATGGGAGGCACAACATTATCACCAACTCAGGACCTGTTTGATTCGTAGGATTTTGAAAACGCAGGAATAGGACACGGCAATATTACAAGTTTCAAGCTGATATTACAAATGTTAGGAGTAATGCTGCACCTACGAAGAGGGAATTACTAGGAAGTTTACGTAAGAACTTTCATTACTTTAGGTGGATGCAACATTATCGTACAAACTAAAATCCACCGTCCTGACAAGTCACTAATGGGCAAATAAGTTTTCGAGTCTTTGGCCACTTGATGTTTCAAAAACAAATTCAGCTTCTGTGGAGACTTTGTCATTTAGGCTTAGACGCTTGCGGTCATCAGCACACCATTCATTGTTGCGCCAGGGAACGCCAAACCTCATTACCATGAGCACACTGGCCTCCAGAACAAAGAACCTGGCCAATTTAATCTCAAATGTGCTGCCTCAGTAGTCGATCAAATCAATTTCTGTAAGATGGAGATCAAGGCATTCGATGAGATTGTTATAGTGCAGCACATTTTTCACTTTTGGGTCTTTTTTATCTGCAAAAGAAGAGAACATATTACAGCAGCTGGCTGCATAAGATTGCCGTGTCATCAAGAGGTACCAATATCATTCGCTCATACGATAGGGTTGGCTGGCTAGTGATATTTTTTCACTACAAAATTGGAAGAGTAAACCAGGACGGAGGTAGTACTTGCTCTTAGGGTAACCATAGAGTTACTGGAGTAGTCTAAGTTACTTTCCACTATGACTAACCTAGGCTACTATAGTAGTACAGCATAAAAACGATGCAGGTGATCACGTGAGAAAAAATACTAAAAACATTTCTTTCGGTGCAGTGCGTAGATGCAGTTTTGAACAGTACACTTGTCATTATAATTTGGGAAAATTGCGAAAAAATTGAGCTACGTTGTGATTACCGTTTACTTATAGGAAAGAAGTTTCACCTCGATGAGTAGCTTCTCCGTGCACGGAAAGCATGTAAGGAATCCAACAACTTGATCCAGATTGGGGCCGATAGATTTTCGTGCTAAGATCTTCACTGTGCGCATGGACTGGGTCAAGCTTGTGGGAATCATTTTGTGGTAGACGGTCGTAAATACATCAAGAAGAAAATAAAAAAAATGTGAATTTCAAGAAGACAGAGAAGAAGATGAGTGCTGTACCTGAACGATTACGGATCCAATAAAGAGTTCGGAGAATTTGGCAAACGAGTACACCAACGCTGTCAATTTCGGCGCGTCAATGACCCTAATTTTTGTTGGACCTTCTAGATCCGATACAAGCAATTTCTCAAGGAAAGGCGCATTCTCAATGACCATAACATGGAATAGCTGGAGTGATCTCTTCCCAATTGATGTCTTGTTGCGGGGCCAGCAAGACACATAAATCCATCGGAGATTCGTCGAGGCGATGTGGAGGCTAATGAACTCGTGGATATGCTCAAGATGAAGGTACTTGAGCGCAGTACAGCTGCGGAGCAGGTGCTCCATAGCCTTCTTCGAGATGACAACGTCGAAGAGGTCAAGCTGCTTGAGTTGAGGGAGAAGAAGGGCAGGCGCAGCATTAATCTGGGGAAGATAGCAGGAGCTGAAGCTGGCGTGGCGCAGCGTTCGCGTGAGGCGGAGCGCGGACGGCACCAGAGAGCGACATCGTCCAGCTTCAAAGCTGAGCTCGTCGAGCTGATCTAGGGCAGGGGATAAGAACCACTTGTCGAACTTGGGTCGGACCTTGCAGTTGGTACTGAACATGCAGATGTCAAGGTGTCTGGCTGGCCCAGGGTGCGATGAAAGGATCTTGGAGACTGCGGCCATGCGTTTGCAATCCCCGTTGCAGAGGCAACTGTCGACTGTGAGGTTGAGGGGGACGCAACGCTAGAGGGGGCGCCACCGCCGGAGAGCAGGGCGGTCCGCACGGCAGATTTTGTGGGGAGGAGGCCGATGATGATGAGCAGCATGTCGTCGGGGAGGCTGCTGATGAAGTCCAGGCTCGCCGGATGCGGTTTTGGCTCGAGCCGCCTCCGCTTGTTGGCTGCCTCGCCGTCCATCTCAACCGGTAGCGATGCCGGTGTACACGTGTGCTGGTGTGTGTTCTGTGCTGGGTGTGCGCGAGTGCGTCCTTCTGTGCATGCCGCCGCACAGTGGTGAATTGTGCGCGAGTGCGTCCTTCGCGCGCAAGAATTTTGTCCTCAATGTGCCCTCAATTTACTAGCGTGCGGGGTGCTACCCCGAGTGGTTTCAACTTTTTTACTTCACCGCGTGTCAGATGGGCCTCTAGTTTACTTATTTTCACCCACTTCCACATGGGCCAGCACATGAAGATACAGAACACGAGCTGACAAGGCAGCATGTGGATTGGTTGACCAGTCAACTAAACAATATACGGAGCTATACGCTGACACAGTGAGCGTATAATCCGTCAGTATAGAGAGTTCGAGTGAGAGGGGAGGCCCGTGAGAGATAGCAGAGAGAGAGAGCTACTCCCTCCGTTCGATAATGTAGTTCCAACATTTTTTTAAGTCAAACTTTTGAAACTTTAACCAAGTTTATAAAGAAATTACTTATATCTATAATACCAAAGATAAATGATAGTATGAAGTAAGTACATGTTGTGATGAATCTAATGATCGTTCCAGATGTAAATGTTTTTCTCCACATATACCTGGTCAAACTTTTCTTAGGTTTGACTTTTCGAAACATCCATATGCTTATGGACGTGACAGAGTCCCTAACTAGAGAGAGAGAGAGATAGAGAGAGTGAAAAAAGTGTGCGTGCGTGTGTGAAAGAGACATGGACAACACATGATAAAAGTAGAGAAAAAGCGTGCGTGTCTTATGCAAACATATCACACATGCATCTTCGACAACGGAGGCAAGGTGAGGAGATAGTGTGTGGTTGTTTGGAACTGAGAGAGCAAGACCCCTAGCACGTGGCCAAGAGGGGTCTGACAAACAAGGGAGAGAGGTCGAGAGAGACGTACGGATAAAATGCAGACATGGGGAGGAGAGAGTGTGTGTTTGTCATAGAGAGATCCCATGGAGATCGTGATGGGACTACATGGGTGGGAGATCGAGTGACAAGGTGTGTGCGCGATAGAAGATGGCCCGAGAGATATCGAGATCGACGTATGGATGGAAGGAGACAATACGTGTGTTCCTGATGGCTAGTAAGAGATAATCATACTTAGGAGGGGGGAGTGCTTGCGCCTATGATGGAGTGAGGGATTATGGTACTTAGGGGGGTGCGTGTCACATGGAGAGAGAACAAGGGCGGAGAGTGTTGGATGGATCTATATGTATAGCGCGAGCGAGACATGTGTATGTGTGAACCAGGGAGATATAAGGCCAGTTTGGCTTGCGTCCTGAGCATCTTTTGCCTAGCCTGGGGTTGTGGCTGGATTTCATGCATGCTTGTTTGGTTGCTACCCTGTGAAAAAGAAAGCCCGCCTGGCCTAGGTTCCCTTGCACTTTAATTAGCCTGGCTGAACTCCAGACACTGCAAGTAGCCTGGCCCAGGCGACCGATTTCGAACGCCTGGCCATGCCTGGTCGTGTGGCCACGTGGCTAACAACAACGTGGATGGATATTAGCATTAAATAATTGATGGGACGTTGATGCTTTGCCTGGCCCAGGCATGAACCAAACGCTGATGCTGATCATGCATGTAAATATGTCATGCTTTCCTGTTTTTCAGTACCTATTCCATTCATTATAACATGTTTTCAAATTCAAGTACTGTCATTCTACTCTATCTCAATGCCATCTTCTTAATTTGGACATCATGCTTCTGAATATCTTATGCATTGTTATTCATCAGTATGTACTTCATCTGTCTACCATACCATGTTTTTTTACATTGAAGTGTTGTTCTAGTGCTCTGTTGCAATGCCATCTTATTTTCCCAATCATACACGTGTATGTTGCCTTAGTTATTTCTGTACGTATTCCGCTAGCATACAGTTTTACATTCAACTAGTGTTTTTTTGTTGTGTTGTCCTGTCGTATCCCTAGCTCTGACACCATACTCCCTCCATTGAGATTACATGTTGCCGAAATGGATAAAAAAGGATGTATCTAGAACTGAAATACGCCCAGACCCATCCATTTTTTCAGATGGAGGGAATACATGTCAATATGTCATGCCTTTCTATTCTTCAGTACCTATTCCATCTCTCTGTTGTCGCTTGTTTTATAATTAAAGCACCATTCTTCTATACAAGGCATGCAAGGGTAAGACGACTATGTTAGAATCTGAAGGGTTACAAACAAGGCCTTTGCAAAAGATCCAAACGCCAGGAGATAATAAACCAACTCCAATTTTTATAGATACTGCTCCAGCACAGAGAAACCCAACTCCTACTGATAATAAGCAGATTCCAGTGGCCAAAGAACTAGTCCGCTCCAATCCAGCAAAAATATGTCAACTCAATTCTAAGAAGCGTGTGCGTATCCTTGCATCATGAAATTTTATAGCATGCTGATCATATTTTCTACATGTTTCTTACCCATCTCTCTTTTAGAAAATAAGCTTAACAGATAGAAGAATTTCTGCAATGGTATCGTTTATGAGGAACGATTCTTGCAGCAATTCTCTGTGCTCCAATGTAGATGTAAGTACCTGTTGTATATCACTATATTTTTACATCAGCATGTATTTTGTTAATCGGTGTGAATCCAACCTTTATCTGATCTAAATTTAGTTGTAGCAAAATGTATGATTAGAGGCCACAACGTTGATTTTTGCAAGGAAAACTGCCTGGTAGTTTTGCATCCTGAGCTGCATGAATGTACTATCTCATATCAGTGGGTTTGAATACTTTGGTTCTGCTGTGGGGTTTTCAGTGTTTTTTTACTGTGTTGTCATGTCATATCCCTAGCTCTTACATCATTCTCCCTCCGTCCGGATTAAATGTCATAGAAATGGATAAAACTGGATGTATCTAGAACTGAAATACGCCTAGACCCATACATTTATTTCTGGATGGAGGGAATACTTGTCAATATGTCATGCCTTTCTATTCTTGAGTACCTCTTCCATCTCTGTTGTAGCATGTTTTATAACTGAATCACCATTCTTCTATATAAGGCATGCAAGGGGAAGACAACTATGTTAGAATCTCCAGGGTTACAAACCAGGTCTTTGCAAAATATCCAAACGCCAGGAGATAATAAACGAACTCCATTTTTCATAGATACTACTCCAGCACAGAGAAACCCAACCCCCACTGATAATAAGCAGATTCCAGTGGCCAAAGAACTAGTCCGCTCCAGTCCAGCAAAAGAATGTCAACTCCATTCTAAGAAGCGTGTGCGTATCCTTGCATCATGAAATTTTATAGCATTATGATCATATTTTCTACATGTTTCTTACCCATCTCTCTTTTAGAAAATAAGGTTAAACGATACAAGACTTCCTCCATTGGGATCGTATTCGCGGAAAATATCTTGCGGGAATTCTCTGTGCTCCAATGCTGATGTAAGTACCTGTTGTATATCACTATATTTTTACATCAACATGTATTTTGTTAATCGGCGTGAATCTAACCTTCATCTGATCTAAAATTAGTTGTAGCAAAATGTTAAAGGAGCCAATGTTGATTTTTGTAAGGAAAACTGCCTGGTAGTTTTGCATACTGAGCTACATGAATGTACTATCTCATATCACACACATTACTGAATTGTAGTGCTTCTCTGGTTGCCCATTCATTCATTGTGTCAATGTTGCTTTCGTATTACCTTACCTAGCTGATGATAGCTGTGCTATATTGTGTTAATTTAGTGTAGGCTAGTTGCCCAAACATTCGTTGTGTCAATGTTGATTTCCTATTATCTGACTTGGCCAATGATAGCAATGCTAGTGTGTTAATTTTGTGCAGGCTGCTGAAGATAAGAAGACAAACTCTAAAAACAGCAAGGCAACCCCATTGTTTCTTTCCAGTAAATCTAGGCTAGGTAATATGGCAATAACTCATGATTAATCTGTTTGGTTCCCGTCCTAATTTATGTTATGATGCAGTGGTCGAGACACTCTCCACTCTCAATAATACAAGCCTGCCAAAATCGCCATCTGAATCTGTTCAGTATCCTCTGTCTCGAATGCAACGGAATAAATGTATGTTTGTGAACCAATTAATGGCTGAAGAAATGATGGAAATGGTAGATGAATCAGAGGTGCAGAGTCATGCGACACAACAAATGATCAATGTTTTCAGAGACAGTGTAGCAAAGCAGCAAGAACTTGCCCACATGCTTATGGGCGTCATATGTGCTGAGGTTGCAGATTGTGACGTTGTAGATGGTTAGGTTCTGCCCATTTATTTGCACTGGCATCAATCTTTGATTGCCCAGTGGATGTAATTTCCTGTAATGTATGCTGGATGTGCAACGTTATTCCCTGTATGCCGTACCTTTGCTTGATCGGTTTTGGTCCTGTGCATAATTGCTCGTCGCAATGGGCTCAAATTATCTAATTTGGCCTAAAGACATGAACGAACTTTAGTGGGCCCATTAAGTTAATGGGCTGTTACTAGGCCGAAAGTTAATGGTCGGCCCTCGTACCTCCCGGGTCGTTAACAGGCCGTTACTAAGTTTGGGCTACATATGGCCCAATTATACTGTAGGCCTTTAGCAGGCCGAAAGAGACAACGGGCTTGTAATGGACCATGAAGAGCATGGGCCGCTAAGAGGCCGAAAGTCAGGTCGGATTGTAAACGGCCCAACTGTGTTGTGGGCCTTTAGCAGGCCGAAAGAGAAACCGGGCTGGTATTGGACCATGAAGGGCATGGGCCGTTAAAAGGCCAAAACTAAGGTCCGACTACAAATGGCCCAACTCATTTATGGCCGGTTAACAGGCCGAAAGGCACATAGGGCCGGGAATTGGCCCAACACTTAAATGGGTCGCAAAGGCCAAAACTTAGGCCCGACTACAAATGGCCCAACTGATTTATGGGCCGTCAACAGGCTGAAAGTGACACCGGGCCAGAAATTGGCCCAACACTTAAATGGGCCGCTAAAAGGCCGAAACTCAGGTCCGACTACAAATGGCCCATCAAATTTATGGGTCGTCAACAGGCTGAAAGACACACCGGGCCGGAAATTAGCCCAACATTTAAATGGGTCGCTAAAAGGCCGAAAGATGTACATCCTGAAAATTGGCCCATCCATTAAATGGGTCGTTAACAGGCCGAAATCTCATCGGGCCGATATTGAGCCCAAATATATAGCGGGCTGTTAACGGGCTCGAACTGACGATGGGCTGCAATGGTGTCAAATCTTTAACAGGCCGTTGACGAGGCGAATTGGCACATCTCGTATGGGCCGTGGGCTTAAATGGACCTAACACAAGTAGGCCTTATATGAGCCAGCCTGCTAATTTTTACTGGGTCGGCCTTTTTCACGGGAATGGGCCACTGTTGGGCCGTGCCACGTGTCGACCTATCATAGGCGCCTCCTGTCCAATGAGTGGATGACATCTGTCCCAACGGTGAGGCAACACGTGTTCCCTTCGGCTAATCAGAATTTTACACGTGGAAATTACCCATTGGTCAGGGCTGTTAACGGGTTATCGGATCCAAAATCCGACCTGATAGCTTAACGACTTTCCGTTATGGTGGATTCCACGTGTTGGTCACCCTTCACGAAAGCACTTCTGTGACGCGCGATTTATCGTCATGGAAGTGGACACTTCCGTGATGATAATTTTGGTAATGTCATGGAACACTTCTACGACATCACAGGTATGACTATCTTGATTCTGTCATAAAATCATCATGGATGTACATGCATGACAAAAAACGCGACCTACTGTGACAAACACTTATCATCACGGAAGTGTATTTTTTTGTAGTGTAATCAGTGTGAAAAGACTAATTTGCCACTGTTGTGACCCCTTTATCTATAAAAGGAGGTCCATGACAACCGTAGAGAGGATTCGGGCCCTCGCATATTTATACACGCGTAGCCATTCTCGCCCCGAGGCAAACCTTGTCGGGCAAGAGCGCCGCGTTCCCCGCTATTATCCACCATCAATCCACGAAAGCAGGAGTAGGGTTTTACACCTCACGGCAACCTGAACCTTGGTTAAACTGCCCGTGTGATTTCTGTCGCGCTGTGCTATGCTTCTCCGCTCTTTGTGCAACGTGACCATCGCCCCGCCGAACCAAAAGGGGCTCATGGTCCCATAGGCGGCCATGGTTTCCCACGACATATGGACGAAACACAACCCTCCCTTATTTGTTTTTTTGACTTGGATGTAGCCACCCCGCATGTTGAAGCCCAAGAGAGCTCTGTCGAGAACATACTTTATGTGTGTGTAATCTTTCTTCTCTATGTTCTTCGACGGGTCCAAATATAGAGCTCGGGAGAAACGCTGGTAAAGAATGATGAAAACGCCCCCCCCCCCCCCCCCCCCCCCCCCGCTGTGCAAAATACACGATCAAGTTAGCCTCTAGGTGTGAAATGTAATTATTGAAATGCACAAAAGGATGTATGTGTTATAGTAGCTACCCGTGGATGACTTACCCGAGATGGTAAGGGAGTAGAATCATTTCCTTGTACTTATCGATGACCAAGAATTCTTCGATGTACTCCCTCGCATATTGACGGTTGGCTTCGTTGATTGACAAGAAGCCCTCATGCATATAGTACGGGTCCGCAACTGCAAGACTAGCGACTTTCTCTCTTTTGATGATGTAGTTCATAAGCATCGCATATAGGCAGACGAACATAAAATCTAGTGTCCTCATTCGAAACATGTCGAAGTAATCAAATCACACGAAGAACAGGTGTGCGGGGAATGTGTCTACGTACATCTTGCCACTGCGTGACACATGAACCATATGAAGTGGGTATCCTGGATCATTCGAGATGACAAGGCTTCTCTCTGTCAATAGCACATGGTCATGGAGTCTCCTGAGATCCCCTATTATGGCAGCTAGCGCATCCGCCGATACCATTGGCTTTCCCACGACATGGTGTAAAGACGCATGTTTGATCGGTACACTGTCCGTAACTCTGGTCTGCGGAGGCGGCTGGCTGCTAGAAGAAACTTTGGTACCTTTAGAGCCTTTTTTTTGCCGGTCTCTTCCTCTGCTTCTTCTTGGTGGGCTCAGGTGCTGGTCGGTCTGTCAGACCCTCCCTGAGCACCGCCCCTAGTTTTGTCGGGCTTAGCATTGCACACCTCTAGCTTAGTTGAGCTTGGGTTGAGGCAGCATCTAGAGGCGTGTCCTGCAAGGATTGCATGAACAAAGACTTCTTGCACTCCCGAGGACATTCCGGCTCCGGTACAACATGCATCTCATATTCATATGGTTAACTCATCGTTACTTTGTTGTCAAAGCCGGTATTGACATACTAGAGAGGGTCATCCACTCTCCATGTCATGATCCATATCCTCTTCTGTGGGGTCGACATCATCATCCACCGGAATGGTTGTCCCCTCTTCCTCGTGTCTCTCGATCTCACCCAGCAGCACAAACGATGGTTGTAGTTGTGTAGGTGGGGTTGTGGTCATACCTTCCCGAGGTCCCGTTGGTGTGCTCCCAGCAACCTCCACACGAAGAAGATTCTTTGGCCATAGGATTACCCAATTTTTGCATTGTCCAAGCTGTGTTGAGGTCTCATCATCCTCTCCACCGGTTTGTATGGGATGAGGAAAACCCTCGTAGCCCGCTTTAACACTCACCATGGAGACCCTTAAGGTGTTATTAGGCATCTACCAGCGGTGGAACAAACTATCCTTGGGCTTCAGTATAGTACCCTTCCCCACATCCACCAACCCGCCCTTCGTGTGGTAGAGGAGGGTGCACGGAGTGGAGTCGGCCTGCGGAAACATGTATGTGTGCGGCGTCAGAGATCCAAAAGGAACGAGAACTGAAGATTAATTAGTTATGTTGATGAGGGTGCGGCGCATATTTACCATGAGGGCGTCGAGCTCAGCCAATGTCGATGGCCCGACATTCAAGCCAGAGACGGAGCACGGGACATTGTGAGAGGGTGCGGGAGTAGGTGCTGGAGTAGGTGCGGCTACGGTTTCCATAGCAGGTACGTGTGCGGGTGCGGTGTTCATTGAGTTGCTCCCAGTGAAGCTGGGCATGGGAAAATTAGTTGGGGTTGCGTTTGGATTTTGTTGCACCCAGCTGACCACAGTCGGAACCAAGCTTGTAAGTACAACTACCATATCATTTCTGCAAGCACCTACCGCTTCCCGGATTGCCCCATCTTTGGTTTTCTCGACCGCATGTGCCACCTTCTCATCAATAGTCACTTGACTGAACTTCTTTCTCTGCCTTTTGGCCTCGGGGTCCTCGTTGTAATAGTACTTCCACATGGCGCCATCTCTGGCACCGTGCACATGTCCATATTGCGGTCACTGGTCCGGCGGGTGTCCCATCATTATGTTCATGGCCCGGTTGAAAGGGGTGTCCCACTTGTACCTCGCCGATGATTGAGTCGACCGAGTCGACAAGTCGGTTTCGGCTATAAAATTGTTGTGTTAATCTCTCTATAAAATATAGTGTGAATCTTTTATGAATGTGACTAGAATGTTGTAGACTTGATTGATCAGAAGCTAATATATAAGGTGGTAAAAGGTAATTACTAGTATTCTCTTGAATTTCCTACTCGGCCCGTTAGTGAAATAAAAATTGGGGGGTCCCATGAGAACCGGGCCCTGATGAAGTCGTGCTCATGCGGGTCGGTGAACTCAGCCAAGGAGTCTGGGATCCCCAGACGTTCATGTTCACGTCCTCCTTAGCCCACATGGGCTTCTTGATGCGGAGCATCCTACGGTCATCCCCATGGACCAACCATCACCTCACGAAGTGCCAAGAGGACCTATGACTCGAGCTAGAGCTAGATCTCTCGAGACCGAGGTGACTTCTCTCATTAGTGATATTGCATATGACCCCCTTGAGACATGGCTACTACCTAAATCCGAGATGTTGTGCATGATCAGGTACCAAGAGGACCCTCCCGAAGATGCACGTGAAGATGAACAAGTCCCCAAGTTCACGGATGAAGAGAACCAACAGAAGGAGTCAAGAACACCTCCCAGGCCCCTGACATCCGGCCACGACCCTGTACATCCGGCCCCTGGAGCGTTGTCCACCATAGCTGCATAGCCGCCAAGCATCTATAGGCCCCGGACATCCGGCCCTTCCCGAGCTCCTGGAAATCCGGCCTCCCTCCCGGATATCCGGAAACCACCGAACCCGAGAGCGACAAGGCCAGCCTCTCCAGCCCGGACATCCGACCCCGCGTGAAAGCTCGGACATCCGGCCTGACGCTCGGACGTCCGGCATCCCCTGTCTGCGTATAGTGTAAGGGCCCGAGGCCCGTGTACCCCTTCGCCCACCTAGACTATATATACTCTTCTCCTAACTATGTTTTAGGGTTAGCGTTGTGATAGCTCATTTGAGAGATAGAGCCTCGCTTATCCATATCGGATCTACTCCTTGAGAGAGACCATGGCCCCTCTACAGAGAAGATCCACCTTGGATTCAAGACCCCCTCTTGGGTGGCCCCATCAAGACCTCCTCATGGAGAAGACCAGTTACCATTTGTATTGTCCCTTGTTGATCATGGATCATGTATCTCTCTGTGTGTACTTGGATCTAGCATATGTGTGATCGTTCTTGTTGGTTTTAGTTATTCTCTCGTGTTTCCCTCGTGTTTCACCTCGTGTTTCCCCTCGTGTTCTTCGTGTTCTTCACGGGAACCTCTCCTTTAGTGAAAGATCGGCCATCTAGGGTTCCACCCTACATCATCTTGGTATCTAGATCCATGTTGATCACGATTCCAGAGCCTCCCCAT
This sequence comes from Triticum urartu, assembly GCF_003073215.2. Classification (NCBI taxonomy): domain Eukaryota; kingdom Viridiplantae; phylum Streptophyta; class Magnoliopsida; order Poales; family Poaceae; genus Triticum; species Triticum urartu. The sequence goes on along the minus strand of NC_053025.1, from coordinate 402,350,903 downwards.
TGTGTTTCTAGCCTTGTTTTGTTGATTTTATCCCTAATTCAAAAATTCCCCACAAAAATATCCCTCAATTTTTTTTTGTGATTTGTTGGTGTGACGAAGTTTTGTTGGATTTGATCCGCGGATTTCAAGTGTTACAGGTACATCTAGCTTTCCATCAACTTTTCCCCAATTTACATCCACAAATTTCCCCGAATTTTGCCCGGATTTGACCTCTCCACGTGAAGTTCATCGAGTTCGTCCGTGGATCCAGAGCCCGGACATCCGGCCTGACAGCCCGGACATCCGGCCATCCCCGGACATCCGGACATCAAGCCCGGACATCCAGCCCCTGGCAGCATCACTTCCATCCACCGCCTCGTTTTTCCGTCCAAATTTCTCCAAATTTTGTTCTGGTGCACACATACACTTCCGCATACCACCACAAGCAACAACGACAAGTCGAGTTACAAGAAAAATTCGACTCCTGCAAGCCATCCTCCAACAACGAGCAACTTCAAGCTGAGAGCTTCATCATCATCTACCCCAACCGATGAGACCGTCAAGACAAATTCCTTCAAATGCTTGACATGTGGAGGCCGAGGCCACAATTCCTTTGAGTGTACCAACAAGCGAACCATGATCCTCAACGATGATGGTACATACGACTCCATGAGTGAAGGAGAAACGGAAGCACTTGAGCAAGTCGCCATGCACACCGGCAAGTGAATGATGAAGAGGAACAAGTCTTTTGTGATGAATATTCAAGTCCCGCTCTTGTTGTCTCCAAGGTCTTGACCCTTCAACATCACCAAGAAGAAGACCAAAGATGCCACATATTCCATACCAAGGCCGACATCAATGGAAGGTCCGTCAAGGTCATCATCAATGGAGGTAGTTGTCATAACCTAGCAAGTGAAGAACTTTGCTCCAAGCTCCAATTGCCCAAGACAAAGCACCCACGCCCCTACAAAGTTTAATGGCTAAGCGACTCCGGCACTATTCAAGTCGAGCGTAGAATGCAAGTCTCCTTCAAAATCAGAGCTTACGAAGACACTTTGGAGTGTGATGTCATTCCAATGACCGTTTGCCACCTTCTTCTTGGTCGACCATGGCAATTTGATAGAGGTGTCATCCACAACGGCCGAACGAACCACTACATCTTCAAGATGAAAGGAAAGGAGTACGTACTTCACCCTATGTCTCCAAGCCAAGTGATTGCCAACAAGCAAGGCACCCATCGTGAAGAGAATGGTGAGAGAGCAAACCACCAAAAAAAGAGTGAGCACCTCAAGCCCAAATTGAGTGCCTCCACGATGAGCGAAAAGAAGAACTTCGTTCTATTTGCCACCAAAAGTGAGATAAGAGGAGTGTGTGAGAACCCATCTAGTGTCCTACACTATGTCCTTTTGTGCAAGGACAGCGCACCAAAAGCTAACACCTATTACACTCTACCTTTAGTGTCGTCTTCTCTTTTGCAGGAATTCCAAGATGTTTTCCCCAACGAGCTACCTCCGGGACTACCTCCACTACGAGGCATCGAGCACCGCATCGACCTCATCCCCGGAGCACCACTTCCGAAGAAAGCTCCCTACCGCGTCAACCCAAAAGAAACCAAAGAAATACAAAGGCAAGTAAAACATCTCATAGACCAAGGATATGTGTGTGAAAGTTTGAGTCCTTGTGCCGTTCCGGTCATTCTTGTGCCAAAAAGAGACGGTAGCTTTCGCATGTGTTCCGATTGTAGACCCATCAATGCTATCACCATTCGATATAGGTACCCCATTCCACGCCTTGATGATATGCTCGATTAACTTAGTGGTGCCACTATATTTTCCAAAATAGATCTTAAAAGTGGTTACTATCAAATCCGCATGCAAGAGGGTGATGATTGGAAAACCGCTTTCAAAACAAAGTTTGGTTTGTATGAGTGGTTAGTCATGCCTATGGGTTTATAGGAAGCACTGGGTACTTTTATGCGTCTTATGAATCATGTGTTTCACCCTTACATTCGTGAGTTTGTTGTGGTCTACTTCGATGATATCCTTGTTTATAGCAAATCTTTAAAGATCATGTCACCCATGTTCGAACCGTTTTGCAAACTCTTCGAAAAGAGTGTCTCTATGCTAACATGGAAAAGTGCCTTTTTGGCATTGATAAGCTCGTAATCTTGGGTTTTGTTGTTCCCTCTAAGGGTGTTCATGTTGATGACTCTAAGATCACTGCTATTAAAACTTGGCCACAACCAACCAACTTGTGTCAAGTGCGTAGCTTCCTTGGTTTAGCCGGTTTCTATCGTATATTTGTGAAGGACTTTAGCACCATTGCTTCACCTTTGCATGATTTGAGCAAGAAAAATGCGCCTTTTGTTTGGGGACCATCCCAAGATACCGCATTCAATGAGCTTAAGAATTTGCTTACTCATGCACCCATTCTTGCAGTACCCAACTTTGACAAGACCTTTGATATCAACTGCGATGCTAGTGGTAATGGCATAGGAGGTGTGTTAACGCAAGAGAAGCACCCCATAGCTTACTTTAGTGAGAAACTTTTCGAAGCTCAACTCAATTACCCCATCTACGACAAAGAGTTATATGCTTTTGTGCGAGTTTTGCATGAATGGGAACATTATCTTCACCCTCATGAATTTATCATTCATATCGATCATGAAATGCTTAAATACCTTAAGGGTCAAACTAAGTTGAACAAACGTCATGCTCAATGGAGTGAATTCATTGAGTCTTTTCATTATGTCATCAAGTACATCAAAGCTAAGGAAAATGTTGTAGCGGACGCTCTTTCCCGCATATGCATGCTTATTACTCAACTTGAATTGGATGGCATTGGCTTTTGAGCACATAAAAGACTTGTATGCGCATGATCCCACTTTTGCTACTCCTTATGCCAAATGTTTGAGGCGTACATCTTGGGAACGCTATTACATCAAAGATGGATATCTTATGAGAGCTAACAAACTTAGCATCCCCGAGTCTTCTCTTCGTTTGTTGCTTTTGCAGGAATCTCATGGAGGAGGACTAATGGGACATTTTGGACGCGACAAGACTTTTGCTATGCTCTCCAAGAACTATTATTGGCCCAAGATGTTTCGTGTCGTCAACCGCTTCACCAACCGATGCTCTACATGTCGCAAAGCTAAGTCCAAAGCTCAATCACATGGCGTTTACATGCCTCTCCCAATTCTATATCAACCATGGGAAGATATTAGCATGGATTTTGTACTTGGATTTCCTAGAACTAGAAATGGAAAGGATTCAGTTTTTGTTGTTGTGGACCGATCCTCTAAGATGGCACATTTCATTCGTTGCAACAAGATCGAGGATGCTTCACATGTTGCCAATATATTTTGTAGGGAAATCTTACGGCTACATGGAGTGCCAAAGACGATTGTCTCGGACCGCGACGTTAAGTTCTTGAGTTACTTTTGGAAGACCCTATTCGCCAAGCTCAGAATCAAGCTACTCTTTTCCACGACGTACGCTCCACAAACTGACGGCCAAACGGAGGTGACCAACCGCACACTCTCGGCTCTAGTTCGTGTGCTAATCAAGAAGAACATCAAGTAGTGGGAGGAGTGTCTACCTATCACCGAGTTCGCCTACAACCGCACAAGATACTCAACTACCGGCAAGTCCCCCTTCGAGGTCGTCTACGGATTCAACCCATTGTCGCCATTGGACATTCTCCCTCTACCACTACAAGAGCGCATCAATATGGACGCAAGTGCACGTGTGAACCATCTCAAGAAGGTGCATGAAGATACAAGGCACACCATCGAGCGCCAAGTACAATGACTTGCGACCAAGCTCAACTTTAACAAGCACTCCATGGTGTTCAACACTGGAGATGTTGTGTGGCTACACCTTCGCAAGGACCGCTTTGTCACACCCTAGCTAGTTCATGCATTAGAGTGATAGCATCATGTTTAAATTTCCCAGAAAAATGAAATGGGGATGATAGAACCCCCAACACCCCCCTTAAACCAACTAGGGTTTACTAAAATCTTTTTCAATGAACCTGAAATGCCCTTCTAAAAAGTCCACCCTTTTTGTTTTGGGTTAAAACCTTTGACAAAAATGGTGAACATTTTCTAGGACATCTTAAGGTCATTGAATTAACTCATATAGTATTTGCATTTGGGCATTTAAATGCTATAAAATATTTTAAATGCTCAAATAATTCTGGAAATAAGTGTGGGCTGTTGGAAATAATCTAAAAAGAGCCTATGATTATTTTCAGGATTTTTGTAAGTGCCTAACTAGTTTTAATGAAGCCACAAACCTATAGAAAAATAGAAAAAGAAAAACAAAGCAAGCAGAGGCTTACCTGGCGCCCACCTAGCAGGCCCACCTGCCGGCCTAGCCCAGCCCCGCTCCAGCGAGCTGCTTGGCTTGGCCAGGCAGGCAGGCAGGTGCTCGACGCCGGCACCTACGCATGCCACGCAGCTGCCCGCCGCCCTGCTTCCTCCCCTCGCATTGCTGCCACCCAAGATCAGTCACCCACTCCTCCCCCGAGCTCGCAGACACGCCTCTCTCTCCCCAGCCCCTCTCCCTCGCTCTCCCGCACCATGGCCGACGCTGCCGCGCCCGCGCCACCGTGCTAAGCGCACCCGCCGTCGTCCCCGTGCCGCGGCACCGTGTCCACTAGCTTCGCCATCGTCGACTACGTCGAGCAGGCTGAGCCCCGAGCACTCACCCGCTTTGGAGTCGCTGCTGACCCCGTCTCCCCCAACTCCGACCGCCGAGATCGCCATCGTCGCCCCGCTCAGCTCCAGCCTTCCCCGAGCCCGCTTCGACGCTTGCTGCAATCGCCGTGAGCCCAACTCTGTCCTCCCCCTCTCCACTAACTCCCTCTTGCACCGTGTGCACCGCACCATGCTCAACCGAGCACCCGCCGCCGCCGAGCTCATCGCCGACATGACTCCGGCCACCCACCGGCCACACCATTACGACCAACGCACTCACCGCACTCGCGGGAGCCCATAGCACCACTCCACGAGCCTCGCCGTGCCCCGTAGCCTCGGTTTCGACCTCGCCCGAACTCCGGCGACCGCCAAGGTCATCACCGGTGACGTTTCCGGCCAGCCCAGCTCAACCACTGCCACCACTCGATGCGGCTTGCTCCCAGCTATGCGTAGATGCTCTCCGCCGCCCATTTGGTCGCCGGAACAAGTAGATGCACTTCCACCGCCGCGTCTGGCCTCGCCGGCGGCTAAACGCCGGCGGGTTTGAACCATTGACTTTGACTCGGTGGGCCCAGGTTGACTCCCCTGAGTCTATGACAAGTGGGCCCCCTCTGCTAATTAACCTAGGGTTAGCAGTAACTAATTTTAGTTAGTTTAGGTCACTGACATGCGGGCCCAGGCCCCACTGACAGTTTAGTTAGTATTAACTTAACCCTGTTAATTAGTTGTTTCACTGACGTGTGGGTCCCAGCCGTCAGGTTTGACGTGGGCTGGCGCCTTTGACTCGCTGACGTCACAGTGACGTAGTGCTGATGCAGTTATTTATTTTCTGGATTTATTTTTATATAGGAAATTCCAGAAAATAGCCAAAACTTCTAAAAATCATAGAAAATCAACCATAGCTCCAAATCAAACAATTTATATATGAAAAATGATCAAAAAAATTCAGTCTTTCCATCTGTAATGGTTTCATGCATGACAAAACACTTTAACCTTGTTGTTTAGGTGAAACAAGCTAATACACTTATAATGCTTAAGAACTTAAGCTACCATTTGAATCTTTGATTCAAATGGACCCATTTCAACTTGTTTCACATTGCATTAGGCAGGACACCTCATTTTGCCATGTCATAACATGCATCATACTGTTGCATATTGCCATGTGTTGATTATATTCTATGGTGTCTTTCGTGGTAGGTTCTGCCTCCAAGGATATCTCCGAGTATCCAACTGAAGGCAGTACCCTACTACCACTCCATCAGGCAAGCAGCCCCATTGATCATATCGATACAATCCCATGTTCTCGCCTCTGCTCTCGTTTACTGCATTAAGACAACAACATTTCAAACTGCTGTGTGCTATGGTAGTTGAACCCTTATCCTCTGCATGACCTTTCATTGCCACAGTAACTAGATGAAACCCACTAGCATGTGTAGGAGTTGATTGAGCCATGTATGTGTTTCCTACCTTGCTATGCCTGCTATGCTTAGAATTGTGTCAGGTCTGGTTCATCTGGGTGATGGGATAGAGTGAAATGATTATGTCGTTAATGTGAGGGATGTGTTGAACATGATTTGGTAAAGGTATCGATGAGAGGCCATGTAGGAGTACATGGTGGGTTGTTTCATTGAGGCCGTCCCTAAGAACTGAGATCTGTATGTGTGATTTAAGAATCAGCTACTACCATACACTGGGCCCGAAACCAATGGACCCTCTCGGCTTCTTAATCACCCTAGTACTCTGTCCAGGAGTTGCAATTAGTTTCTGGTGTTTGTAGGTTATGTGTTGGCGGCCGTGCGTAGCGCTGACCCTAGGGGTGGGCTATGATGCGGTAGATACACCGTGGCCGGGTATGCCGGGCGCCCGTTAGGCGTCTCGGGACCATGTTCACATCGTTCGGGGCCGTATGTGGAAACCTCGGCCGGACTCCCTGCAGATGGAACCTAGATAGGCGATAAACCTGGACTAGAGACTTGAGTGTTCAGGTAGGCCGTGGCCGACACCCTCGTTGGGCTTCCGCTTGAAGGTTGCCGAGTACATGTCGTGTAAACGACGGTAAGTGGTGAGAGCGTGTATGAAGAAGTACACCCCTGCAGGGTTAACATCATCTATTCGAATAGCCGCGTCCGCGGTAAAGGACTACTTGGTTGCCTATACAGTTCATAGACAAGTTAATGGTTACTACTAAAAGACTCAAGATAAGTGTGAGTACCGAGGATGGCCCTCTCGTAGGATGACGAGGGAGGATCCCCGGTGGAGTATTGTGTTGGTGATTAGTGGACTCGTGTGCGAAAACTATTTTACTAGTGGTGTCTCGTAGGATAGCTTAGCCAAGAGTCAAAGCTGGCTTGCTGCAATAACTCCACCACCTTCTTGAGAATGAGCATGTATAGTAGGTTCTGTTGTAAGACTTGCTGAGTACCTTTGTACTGATGTTTGCTTTAATTACTGTTTTCAGACGACAACACCGCCCCCTCCGATGGGTTTTATGTAGACCTCAACGTCGATGAGTAACTTGCCACCCAGGTGGTGATTCTGGCCATGGAGGGCCCTATGTAGATAGACAGGCTTCGACAAGCCTTCTTTCTTTCTAGTGTCTGTACCCAGACTATTTGCTTCCGCATGTGCTTGTATGCTTATATGACTTGAGTGTCGGGTCATGTGACCCCTACCTGTATGAACATGTTATGTATGGCTCTCTGGAGCCTTTAAATAAAGTACTTGAGTTGTAGAGTTTTGTTGTGATGCCATGTTGTATTTGCACATATTGAGCATATTGTGTGTATGATTGAAATGCTTGGTATGTGTGGGATCCGACAATCTAGTTGTTTATCCTTGGTAGCCTCTCTTATGGGGAAATGTAGTCTAGTGCTCCTCGAGCCATAGTAGTCCGCTACAGCCCGGTTCACCGGAGTCCTGCTAGCCCAGCACTACTGCTCAGGACACTTGACTGGCCGGCATGTGTTTCACTTCGTTCCTATGTCTGTCCCTTCGGGGAAATGTCACGCGGTGACATCCGGAGTCCTGCCTAGCCTGCTACAGCCCGGGTTCCCCGGAGTCCTGTTAGCCCAGTGCTACAGCCCGGATTCACACGCTGTTGACCGACATGCTCGATGTGATTCATGTATGCCTGTCCCCATAGGTCTGTGCCACTTTGGTTCCACGACTAGCCATGTCGGCCCGGGTTCTCTATCATATGGATGCTAGCGACACTATCATATATATGAGCCAAAAGGCGCAAACGGACCCGAGCCATGGTAAGGCGACACCCGTGGGAATACCATGTGTGAGGCCGCAAAGTGATATGAGGTGTTACTGGCTAGATCGATGTGACTTGGAATTGGGGTCCTGACACGCTTCCCCCACGAACGCATGTCCAAAATTCAACCAGGAGAGGATGGACCTTTCAAGGTGCTTGAACGCTACAATAACAACGCCTACAAGATCGACATTTCACGCGACAAGTACTCCATGAGCGACATCTTCAACATCAAAGATCTCTCGCCCTACCATGGTGATGAGGATTTCGATCCGAGGTCGGATCTTCCCCAAGGGAGGAGTGATGATGCGAAGCATCAGACGGTCATCCCCATCGACCTACCATCGTCTCACGAAGTGCCAAGAGGAGCTATCAATCGAGCTAGAGCTCTCGAGACCAAGGTGACTTCTCTCCTTAGTGATATTGCATATGATCCCCTCGAGACATGGCTACTACCTAAATCCGAGATGTTGTGCATAATTAGGTACCAAGAGGACCCTCCCGAAGATGCATGTGAAGATGAACAAGTCCCCAAGTTCACGGATGAAGAGAACCAACGGAAGGAGTCAAGAACACCTCCCAGGCCCCGGACATCCGGCCATGACCCTGGACATCTGGCCCCTGGAGCGTCGTCCACCACAGCTGCACAACTGCCAAGCATCTACAGGCCCCGGACATCCGGCCCCGCCAGCCCGGACGTCCGGCCCTTCCCGAGCTCCCAGAAATCTGGCCTCCCGCCCGGATATCCGGACACCACCGATCCCAAGAGCAACTAGGCCAGCCTCTCCAGCCCAGACATCCGGCCACTCCAGCCTGGACATTCGGTGCCGCGTGAAAGCCCGGACATCTAGCCCAATTCCCGGACGTCCGGCCTCCCCTATTTGCGCACAATGTAAGGGCCTGAGGCCCGTGCACCCCTTCACCCACCTAGACTATATATACTCTTCTCCTACCTACGTTTTAGGGTTAGCGTTGTGATAGCTCATTTGAGAGATAGAGCCTCGCTCATCCATATCAGATCTACTCCTTGAGAGAGACCGCGGCCCCTCTACGGAGAAGATCCACCTTTTATTCAAGACCCCCTCTTGGGTGGCCCCATCAAGACCTCCTCACGGAGAAGACTAGTTACCATTTGTATCGTCTCTTGTTGACCGTGGATCATGTATCTCTCTATGTGTACTTGGATCTAGCATATGTGTGATCGTTCTTGTTGGTTTAAGTTATTCTCTTGTGTTTCCCCTCGTGTTTCCCCTCGTGTTCTTCATGTTCTTCGCGGGATCTGCTCCTTTTGTGAAAGATCGGCCATCTAGGGTTCCACCCTACATCACTTCTTTCCCGTGTAACCATAGTTCCCGAGGCGGTGGTTCCCCATGTTCTTTGCCTGAAGTTGCTTGCCTCTCTCTAACCTGGCCTTGGCAGCTTCTTCATTGCAAGTCGCCTTGAACTTTTCATAGTCCTCTATTGTAATTCTCAGATTGTCTGCAACAATCTCGGCATAGGTTTCATGGTCTACTTCAATCGCCTTTTTACCCTTGTTTTCCAGACACTCAATGCCTTGCTAAACTTCCCTAGGGCTTTGTTGTTTATTTTTTTCATGGCATCATCTTTCCATGGGTCGACATTGTCATTCTGATTGGGGAACATGAATCTTGCATGCAACCTAGTTAGGAGAAGGTGCTTCAAATGTTCATTCTTCCATATTTTTGTGGTGTTGATGTTAGTGGTATCCCGTTGGATGCATGCTAGTTGGTTGTCGTGATAGGTTGCCACTTCCAGCGGCTCTATTGGCTCGAATTCGCCGGGGTTCACTGCCATGACCACCAGTCTATCAGCGTCGAGATCATTTGGGCATCGTCCCCTATTTGCCTACTTTCCTTCACTGGTTTGGGAGGTCCCACCTTTCCTTCTCTCGTTAGCAACATCATCAGGGCCCATCCCAGTGTCGGTGTTGGTTGCATTAGTGTCAGCGTTGGCGCCACCACCATCGTCGTCCGTCATGACAAGGGGGTCCTGCCACCCTTATTTCTCGTAATTTGCCAGAAAGTCGAGGAAGGCGTGTGCTCGTCCTTCTTGGGTGTGAGAATCTCCAGCCTCATCATTGTCGGCCATGTTTCCTAGGGTTCAATGTCATAGTCGTTAAATTCTCGAGCTTTATATAATAAAATGAATAGTGACAAAAAAGTTACCTACGTTTTACTTGAATGTCGTTTCATTCCCGCCGCGGCAAATCTTGGGCACTCGATGTGTCCTACTTTCTAGCACAAGTCATGCCGAAATTCACGAAATTTTTTGGCATGACCTTTGGTAGAAAGAGCACATTGATATGTCTCCAACGTATCTATAATTTTTGATTCTTCCATGCTATTATATTATCAATCTTGGATGTTTTATATGCATTGTTATGCTATTTTATATCACTTCTTGGGACAAACCTATTAACCTAGTGCCTAGTGCCGGTTGCTGTTTTATTCCTTGTTTTTGTCTTCACAGAAAATCAATACCAAACGGATTCCAAATGGAATGAAACTTTTTGACGACTTTACTTGGACCACAAGACACCCTTGAAGCTTCGAGAGGAGGCCAGAAGGGCCATGATGCGGCGAAAAGCTCAGGGGGTGTGCCCCGGGGGGTGGCCAATCTTGTGGGCCCCCCGTGGCACTTATAACCCTAATTCTTCTTCTATAAATACACAAATATTCCCCAAAGACCAGGGGCACCCCAAAAATACTTTTCCACTACTGCAAGTTTCTTTCTTCATGAGATCCCATCTGGGAACCTTTTCCAGTACTCTGTCGGAGGGGGATTAGATCACGGAGGGTTTCTACACCGACCGTGCCGCCCTTTCGATAATGTGTGAGTAGTTTACCACAGATCTACGGGTCCAAAGCTAGTAGACAGATGGCTTCTTCTCTCTCTTTGATCTTCAATAGAATGTTCTCCTCGATGTTCTAGGGGATCTATTCGATGTAATCTTCTATTATGTTGCCTTTGTTTAGATCCGATGAATTGTGGGTTTATGATCAGGTTATCTATGAATATTATTTGAGTCTTCTCTGAACTCTTTTATGCATGATTTATATAGCTTTGTGTTTCTCTCCGATCTATTGATTTGATTTGGCCAACTAGATTGATTTTTCTCGCAATGGGAGAGGTGTTTTTAATGGGTTCAATCTTGCGGCGTTTAACCCCAGTGACAGAAAGGGACATTACACATATTTGTATTGCTGCCATTAAGGATAAAAAGATGGGGTTTGTTCATACCAATTGGATCTATCCCTCTACATCATGTCGTCTTGCTTAAGGCATTACTCCGTTCTTGTTAACTTAATACATGAGATGCATGCTGGATAACGGTCGATGTGTGGAGTAATAGTAGTAGATGCAGGAAAGTGTCGGTGTACTTGTCTCGGGCGTGACGTCTATATACATGATCATTGCCTTGGATATCATCATAACTATAAGCTTTTCTATCAATTGCTCACTAGTAATTTTTTACCCACTATATGCTTTCTTTCAAGAGAAGCCTCTAGTGAAAACTATGGCCCCCGGGTCTATCTTTTATCCTATTATTGTCAGATCTACAAGCCAAAAACACAGAAATATCTTGCTGCAATTTATTTAGTGTTATTTTGTTTTGCACTTTTACTTATCTTTTATATCTATCACTATCCGATCTTATCCTTGAAAGTAACCGTGAAGGGATTGACAACCCCTTTATCGCGTTGGCTGCAAGTATTTGTTTGTTTGTGCAGGTACAACACTTTGAGACTTGTGTGTTCCTCCTACTGGATTGATGCCTTGGTTTTAACTGAGGGAAATACTTATCTCTACTTTCATGCATCACCCTTTTGATAGAGGCAAAGGTGTCCCGTCTTTCGATGAGAAAGGTGCTTACCGTTTCAGAGGAGTAGACTTTGACGATCTGACTACGAATGTGCGAGGACATCCCGCCTTAGCAATCGCTAAACCAACTATGAGAGGTTATTGACCATGCAGGAGCACGATAAACCTAACCACGAAGGTCGATTTCCTGCAAGAAAACGAAGAATGAGAAAGACACTGAGATTGCAATCTTGATATTGCGAATATAATATGAAAGCTTTATTGATTAAGGTGGGGTTCTGTGACGTCTTGGTATAGTCATTGAACACAAACGAAGTACGCGAAGTTGCAGCTATGTTGAACTTTTAAGCTAAACAAAACCCAAAGTCTAAATGACACCCTAAGGGTTGCACATATGGGGGAGTAGGGGGGAATTTCGTGAACCCTTGTAGGAGGGGTCCAAAACCAACCCTAAGTTTGTTTCTCCACACATACAGACTCTAAAAATAGCCTATGCTTAAGTATTTAGAAATTACATGGGCCTCGCCCAAAAATAAGATGGCGCACCACCTAGAATAAGCCATCGACGAAATTTATGAATGGGCATCTTGTATATTTCGTCCATGTCCTTGTAGGTCATTACAGAGGCTTCAAAGTGCTCAAATATGCTCAAGAAACGCCATTCTGTAACCCTTTGCGCGCGCCTTCATCTCCATGCTTGATCCTGCTCCAGTGTTCACCCCTCTTGTCCATGCTATGCCCTTCATTAGTAATCAACACAAATGTATCCAATTTAGGCAACATCATATTCTCATGAACATTAGAACTGTTACCAAGAAAAAAAATTACATGGTAATTCAATTGGCGTGCGCGAGCTCTAGTAATTGGTCCAGTATGCATAGCAGCAGGGGCTGTGTGTGTAACAATGGTATTAATATCCTCATCATCCTCTCCTTCAAATGAAGTCGTCCTCGATGTAAGCTCATCTTCCTCATGATAGAGGCGAAGGTGTCCCGATGTTTCGATGAGATAGATATCATTTTCTATGGGAGTCGACTTTGACGATCCGACTACGAACGTGCTAAGACGTCGCGCCTTAGCAATCTCTAAACCAACTTCCGAGGGTTATTGACCACGCCGGAGCACGATCAACCAGGCCATGAGGGTCTATTTCCTGCGAGCAAACAAAGAACAAGCAAGAAACTGAGATTGCAATCTGGATATTGCGAATAAAAGAGGAAAGCTTTATTAATGAAGGTGGGGTTCTGTGACGTCTTGGTCTGGTCGTTGGACACAAACGAAGTACGCGAAATTGTAGCTATGGCGAACTTTTAATCTAAACAAAACCCAAAGTCTAAACGATGCCCTAAGGGCTGTATATATGGAGAAGAGAGGGGGAATTTCGTGGCCCTTGGAGGAGGGGGTCCGAAACCAACCCTAACTCTTGTTTCCCCACACATACGAGCTCTAAAAACTGCCTATAATCAAGTATTTCAAAATTACATGGGCCTGGCCCAAAAATAAGGTGACGCAGCACCTATAATATCCTTTGGACGAAATTTATCAAGTGGCATCTTGTATATTTCGTCCAAGGCTTCATGGACTCATTATGGTGGCTTCAAAGTCCTGGAATCATCACTTGTAACTCCGTTCTTGTTCACCTTGCACATGCCATCATCTTCATGCTTGAACTTGCTCCAAGGTTCATCTTTCTTGTCCAAGCTAGGCCCTTCATTTGTAAGCAAAACAAATGTATCCAATTTAGGCAGTATCATATTCTCATGAACATTAGAATCGTTACCAAGAAACGAAAGTACCTGATAATTCAATTGGCGTGCGCGAGCTCTAGTAATTGGTCTAGTATGTACAGCAACAGGGGCTGTGGGTGTAACAATGGTATTGATGTCCTCATCATCCTCCCCTTCTTGAAATGAAGTCGTCCTTGAGGAAAGCTCATCTTCCTCACCCAAATATGGCTTCAAATCTGCAATGTTAAAAGTGGGACTAACCCCAAAATCTGCAGGCAGCTCAAGTTTATATGCATTATCATTTATTTTCTCTAACACCTTAAAAGGACCATCAGCACATGGCATTAGCTTCGATTTGCGCAAATTAGGAAATCTACCCATACGCAAATGTAACCAAACAAGATCTCCAGGTGCAAACACAACATGTTTTCTACCCTTATCTCCAGCAAGTTTATATTTAGCATTCATATGCTCAATGTTTTCCTTAGTTAACTCATGCATTTTTAAAATCAATTCAGCACGTTCTTTAGCATCAAAATTAAGCTTCTCCAAAGATGGAAGAGGCAACAAATCAATAGGTGCACGAGGTAGGAAACCATACACAATTTCAAAAGGGCACATCTTAGTAGTAGAACGCAATGAACGATTATAAGCAAATTCAATATATGGCAAGCATTCTTCCCACATTTTCTTATTATTCTTCAAAACAGCCCTAAGCATATTAGACAATGTTTTATTGACTACTTCAGTTTGTCCATCAGTTTGGGGGTGACAAGTAGTACTAAAAAGTAGTTTAGTCCCCAACTTAGCCCATAAACATCTGCAAATGTGGCTAATAAATTTAGTATCACGGTCTGAAACAATAGTATTTTGCACACCATGCAAGCGAATATTTTCACGAAAGAACACATCAGCAAAATTAACAGCATCATCACTTTTATGACATGGTATAAAGTGTGACATTTTCGAAAATCTATCCACGACAACAAATATGCTATCCGTCCCCTTGTTTGTTTGAAGTAAACCTAAAACAATGTCCATAGATATATCCTCCCAAGGAACACTAGGTACAGGCAAAGGCATATATAAACCATGAGGATTGAGTCATGACTTAGCTTTTTGACATGTAGTGCAACGAGGAACAAAACGCTCAACATCCCGTCTCATCTTTGGCCAAAAGAAATGTGTAGGAAGTATATACTCCGTCTTCTTGACGCCAAAGTGTCCCATTAATCCTCCTCCATGCGCCTCCTACAACAACAAGAGACGAACAGAGCTAGCTGGAATGCATAGCTTGTTAGCATGAAACACAAATCCATCGTTAAGAACGAACTTGTTCCAAGTTCTCCCTTCCTTACAATTCTGCAATACATCTTTAAATTCAGCATCATGCACATATTGATCTTTGATGGTCTCCAAACCAAATATTTTAAGGTCAAGTTGTGAAAGCATAGTATAACGACGAGACAATGCATCAACAATAACATTTTCTTTACCCTTCTTGTGTTTAATGACATAAGGGAAAGTCTCAATTAATTCTACCCATTTAGAATGTCTACGGTTCAGTTTTGCTTGACTTTTAGTGTGTTTAAAAGATTCATGATCAGAATGTATAACAAATTCCTTCGGCCATAAATAATGTTGCCATGTTTCTAAGGTCCGAACAAGAGCATATAATTCTTTATCATAAGTAGAATAGTTCAGACTAGGCCCACTCAATTTTTCAGAAAAGTATGCAACATGTTTGCCATCTTGTAATAACACACCTCCTAATCCAATTCCACTAGCATCACATTCAAGCTCAAAAGTCCTATTAAAATCAGGAAGTTGGAGTAAAGGAGCATGTGTCAACTTATCTTTCAATACCATGAAGGCTTCTTCCTGTGCAGTACCCCAAACAAAAGGCACATCCTTTTTGTAAGCTCATTGTGAGGTGCAGCAATGGTGCTGAAATCTCTCACAAAACGCCTATAGAAACCAGCGAGGCCAAGAAAACTCCTCACTTGTGTGACCGTTTTGGGCTGCGGCCAACTCTCAATAGCTTCAATCTTGTCTTTATCAACTTCAATTCCCTCTGGAGTAACAACATAGCCAAGAAAAGATACTCAGTCAGTGCAGAAGGTGCACTTCCCAAGGTTACCAAACAAACATGCATCACGTAGAGCAATAAAAACAACACGTAAATGTTCCTCCAAAGATCTGTTATAAATCAGTATATCATCAAAATAGACTACCACAAATCGTCCAATGAAAGCACGTAAAATTTCGTTCATTAGTCTCACGAAAGTACTAGGTGCATTAGTTAACCCAAAAGGCATGACTAACCACTCGTATAAACCAAACTTAGTTTTAAATGCCATTTTCCATTCATCTCCCAATTTCATACGAATTTGATGGTATCCACTACGCAAATCAACTTTGGAGAAAATTGTAGATCCACTCAATTCATCGAGCATGTCATCTAGCCTAGGAATAGGATGACGATAACGAATAGTAATATTATTAATGCCTCTACAATCAACACACATACGCGACGTACCATCCTTTTTAGGCACTAGTATAATAGGAACAACACAAGGACTAAGAGATTCGCGTATGTAACCTTTGTCGAGCAGCTCCTGTACTTGACGCATAATCTCCTTCGTCTCCTCTGGATTGGTACGGTATGGTGCACGGTTGGGTAGCGATGCACCGGGAATTAAGTCAATTTGATGCTCAATCCCTCGAATAGGTGGTAATCCTGGTGGCACGTCTTGTGGGGAGACATCAGCGAACTCCTGCAAAATGTTAGTGATAGTAGGGGGCAAAGAGGAAGGCACGTCCTCGAATGAAAATAATGCCTCTTTGCACACAAAAGCATAGCAAACAGATTTGCTAACATCTAGCTCATCAATATCATATTTTGTGGCAAGTAAACATGCACTTTTCAATTTAATTTCAGAAGCAACACTAGATGGTTTATTATTAGGTTTCATTCGTTGCTCAAATTCTTTTGCCACAATCTGATTTTCACTGTTATTTTTCTCCTGTTTTGCTTTATTAGCTCTATTAATATCATCTTTCAAAATGGATTCAGGAGTCATAGGAAGCAAAGTAATATGGCTATCCTTATGAACAAGAGTATACTGATTATTTCTACCATGGTGTACATAATTTTTATCAAATTGCCATGGTCTACCAAGTAATAAGGAACATGCTTGCATGGGTACCACATCACAATCAACATAATCAGCATATGTAGAGATACTAAAATGCACACGAATAGTAGTTACCTTAACCTTGCCGTTGTTGTTGAACCATTGGATGTAGTAAGGATGTGGATGTGGTCTTGTGGTGAGAGATAGCTTCTCCACCATCTCCATGCTAGCCAAGTTGTTGCAGCTCCCTCCATCTATGATGACGCGAACAGAACATTCCTTCACAACTCCCTTTGTATGGAACAAATTATGCCTCTGATTTTGCTCAGCTTGTGTAACCTGCACACTCAAAACACGTTGAGCAACTAAACATTCATACCTGTCAGCATCTTCAGCAGCCATGTATTGCATCTCATGATCAGAATCATCTCCACCATGTTCTTCATGTGTAATAAGAGCCAAAATCTCCTCATCATAGTCACTAGCGGACTCATACCCACCATCCTCAGTAGCAATCATCACATGCTGAGATTTGCATTCTCTTGCAAAATGTCCTCTTTCCTTACAACAACGACAAATAATATCACTTGTGTGCCCTGCTGATGCCATGGAAGAAGAAGAGCTCTGCGCAGGTCCGGCAGGTGTGCTCTTGGCAGATAGTGGTGGTTGTGCCTGCTTTCTTGTATCACGACTCGAGGTGGCACCTGATGGAGGTGCTGGTGTAGTGGAAGTAGAGGATGCACGTGGTGTCCATGATGAAGATTGACCTGCAGAAAAGTTAGTTCGCACCAATGCATGTTGATCCTGCACTTCACGTTCAGCTTTACAAGCAAGATGGAATAAATGAGTGATATTAGTATACTCCTTATACTCTAGAATGGTCTGAATCTCTCTATTTAATCCACCCATAAAATGTGCAAGAACAGCTTCATTCTCCTCAACAATACCACATCTAATCATGCCATTTTGTAATTCCTGATAATATTCTTCTACAGAATTTTTTCCTTGTCTTAAACGCTGCAATTTTTGAAGTAATTCACGTTGATAATATGGTGGAATGCAACGAGTACTCATAGCAGTTTTCAAAGCATCCCAAGTAGTTGGAATAGGATATAACCTACAATGTTCAGACCACCAAACACATGCGAAGCTAGTGAAAGCCCAAAAAACAGCAGGAACACGTCTCTCCTCAGGATATTGTAAACATGTAAAATGTTGTTCAGTTTCTAACTCCCAAGTAAGATATATATCAAGAACATATCTACCCTCAAATGGTGGAATATTCAATTTCAGTTTAGGAAGATGGTCATGATCTTGTACCTCATATGGTGGTGCAGCCCTACCGTTGCGATGATATACCTGAGGATGACCTGGTGGTGGTGGTGCTGGTGGTTGCACGTAGTCCTGATTTTGATCAACCTCTTCCTCGTAATGGTCCTCCACCTCTGCAGTAGCAGCAGGAGAGACAGAAGCATCAACAGCAGCACCAGAATTTTGCCCAGGGTCAGTGGGAATGCGCTGTGCTCGTCCCACTTGATTTGGAAAGCGACGTTGTTGTTGTTGTTGTTGTTGTTGTTGTTGTTGTTGTTGTTGTTGTAGAGGTGCGTTAGGGGCAGCCGGTGGTGGTGGTGGAAGACGCGCGAGCAATTCATTAAACTTGTTATCGAGATTTGTTTCGAACGTCTTCTCCATGCCATCTATCTTCTCCATGGCCACTTCAAATCTGTTTAGCACATTTTGCACCTGTCCACTCATCATTTGCTGAAATTTATCATGCAACTCCTTATTCGTCATGTTCTCCCAGTCAGTCTCGTCGGCTTGTGATCCTACCATGGTTGGCAGCAATAGAAACACACAAGAATATGATCCTACATACTACTAACAAGAGGTGGTGGTGGGTATCACAAATCCGTCAAGCAAATCTCAAATTCTTACCAGTTCTTACCCAACAGCAGGCGGTGATCGTCAACCGTCGTACTCAAAACTCTCAAAGCTTGGATAGAGAGATTACCAGGGAGAGTCAAACGCACGACGTAGATGTATGTGGAGCTAGGAAGGCTTATAATATGGTAGCAAAAAGGGTCATCAATAATCAATTCAGAGATGCAAAGTTGAATAAACGCTCAACGACGATACTGTGCTGGTCCTAGGCTAGACCGTGCTAGAGATGCGAGCCTAGAACACTAACAAAATCACGGCGCTGCACGTAAACAAGGGAAAAGCACACTCTCGAACTTTTTTCGCTCTGTTTTTTTTTGGCGCTCCTCTTTTTTGTTGCGAAAAATCTCTATAATGGCGAGTGTCTCAAAACTCTTCCCTCGTGAAACTGACAGGATGGGCACGAATTTTTTTGACTTTTTTTCCCGAAACCTACTCAGGCAAGGAAACACGAATCGGAAATTAGACAGACCTCGAAAACAAACCTAATATGAAAGGAACTCAGATTGCTGGTGGATATATGGTGGTAGGATATGGCAGCGGTGGTGGTATATGGATACAGATTGGTGATGGTATATGGAGACGGATCGATGTCGGATAAGCGGTGGTGGTAGATGGCAAGGGCGATGATGATGGTGTGGCGGCGGCGTGACAACTTATGACCAGAACTCGAAACTCTAAAAGACTAGACTCTAAGATCAGCAACTAGACACGACGATGCAACCGCAAATTCAACAAAGCAAAATACTAAAAAGACTATGCAAAGGCTCAGATTGTTTCGGATATGATGAACTAACCCTAATTTTTTTGGCTTTTTTCGTGGACAGTAGCTATGAAGAACAGACTTGATCTAAACTACGAAAAACTGTAAAATCTCACCGAGCAACCGGGAAATCTGATACCACTTGATAGAGGCGAAGGTGTCCCGATGTTTCGATGAGATAGATATCGTTTTCTGTGGGATTCGACTTTGACGATCCGACTACGAACGTGCGAAGACGTCGCGCCTTAGCAATCGCTAAACCAACATCCGAGGGTTATTGACCACGCCGGAGCATGATCAACCTGACCACGAGGGTCTATTTCCTGCGAGCAAACGAAGAACAAGCAAGAAAATGAGATTGCAATCTGGATATTGCGAATAAAAGAGGAAAGTTTTACTAATGAAGCTGGGGTTCTGTGACGTCTTGGTCTGGTCGTTGGACACAAACGAAGTACGCGAAGTTGCAGCTATGGTGAGCTTTTAATCTAAACAAAACCCAAAGTCTAACGATGCCCTAAGGGCTGTATATATGGAGAAGAAAGGGGGGTGAATTTCGTGGCCCTTGGAGGAGGGGTCCAAAACCAACCCTAACTCTTGTTTCCCCACACATACGGACTCTAAAAACTTCCTATAATCAACTATTTCGAAATTACATGGGCCTGGCCCAAAAATAAGGTGACACAGCACCTAGAATAGCCTCTGGACGAAATTTATGAAGTGGCATCTTGTATATTTCGTCCAAGGCTTCATGCACTCATTATGGTGGCTTCAAAGTCCTGGAATCATCACTTGTAACTCTGTTCTTGTTCCCCTTGTGCATGCCATTATCTTCATGCTTGAACTTGCTCCAAGGTTCATCTTTCCTGTCAAAGCTAGGCCCTTCATTTGTAAGCAAAACAAATGTATCCAATTTAGGCAGCATCATATTCTCATGAACATTAGAATCGTTACGAAGAAACGAAAGTACCTGATAATTCAATTGGCGTGCACGAGCTCTAGTAATTGGTCCAGTATGTATAGCAGCAGGGGCTGTGGGTGTAACAATGGTATTGATGTCCTCATCACCTCACCCAAATAAGCCTTCAAATCTGCAATGTTAAAAGTGGGACTAACCCCAAAATCTGCAGGCAGCTCAAGTTTATATGCATTATCATTTATTTTCTCTAACACCATAAAAGGACCATCAACACGTGGCATTAGCTTTGATTTGCGCAAATCAGGAAATCTATCCTTACGCAAATGTAACCAAACAAGATCTCCAGGTGGAAACACAACACATTTTCTGCCCTTATCTCCAGCAAGTTTATATTAGCATTCATACGCTCAATGTTCTCCTAAGTTAACTCATGCATTCTTAAGATCAATTTAGCACATTGTTTAGCATCCAAATTAACCTTCTCCTAAGATCGAAGAGGCAACAAATCAATAGGTTCACGAGGTAGGAAACCATACACAGTTTCGAAAGGGCACATCTTAGTAGTAGAATGTAGTGAACGATTATAAGAAAATTCAATGTGAGGCAAGCATTCTTCCCACATTTTCTTGTTATTCTTCAAAACATCCCTAAGCATAGTAGACAATGTTCTATTGACTACTTCAGTTTGTCCATCACTTTGGGGGTGACAAGTAGTACTAAAGAGTAGTTTAGTCCCCAACTTAGCCCGTAAACATCTCCAAAAGTGGCTAAGAAATTTAGTATCATGATCTGAAACAATAGTATTTGGCACATCATGCAAGCGAATAATTTCACAAAAGAACAAATCAGCAACATTAGCAGCATCATCGTTTTTATGACATGATATGAAGTGTGCCATTTTCGAAAGTCTATCCACGATAAGAAATATGCTATCTCTCCCCTTCTTTGTTTGAGGTAATCCTAAAACAAAATCCATAGATATATCCTCCTGTGGAATACTAGGCACATGCAAAGGCATATATATAAACCATGAGGATTAAGTCGTGACTTAGCTTTTTGACATGTAGTGCAGCGAGCAATAAAACGCTCAACATCTCGTCTCGTCTTTGGCCAAATGAAATGTGTAGAAAGTAGGCCCCCCGTCTCGTTCATGCCAAAGTGTCCCATTAATCCTCCTCCATGCGCCTCCTGCAACAACAAAAGACGAACAGAGCTTGCTGGAATGCATAGCTTGTTAGCACGTAACACAAATCCATTGATGAGGACATCAATACCATTGTTACACCCACAGCCCCTGCTGTTATACATAGTGGACCAATTACTACAGCTCGTGCACGCCAATTGAATTATCAGGTACTTTTGTTTCTTGGTAACAATTCTAATGTTCATGAGAATATGATGCTGCCTAAATTGGATACATTTGTTTTGCTTACAAATAAGGGCCTAGCTTGGACAAGAAAGGTGAACCTTGGAGCAAGTTCAAGCATGGAGATGATGGCATGCGTAAGGGGAACAGGAATGGAGTTACAAGTGATGATTCCAGAACTTTGAAGCCAGCATCTCATCGAAACATCGGGACATCCTCGCCTCTATCAAGTGGTATCAGATTTCCAGGTTGCTCGGTGAGATTTTACAGTTTTTTGTAGTTTCGCCGCACCATCATCATCGCCCCTGCCATCTACCACCACCGCTTATCCGCCATCGATCTGTCTCCATATACCACCACCAATCTGTATCCATATACCACCACCGATCCGTATCCATATACCACCACCGCTGCCATATCCTACCACCATATATCCACCACCAATCCGAGTTCCTTTCATATTAGGTTTGTTTTCGAGGTCCGTCTAATTTCCGTTTCATGTTTCCTTGCCTGAGTAGGTTTAAAAAAAAGAGTTTGGAGACCCCCGGGCAGTTTTTAGGCCAAAATTTTCACAGGCAAAAATATTTTTTCCCTATCCTATTTTTAGGCTCTTCTGAGCCTTTTGAGCCACGTGCCATCATAGTGATTTTTGTCGCACTTTTTCATCGTCGCTGCCCCGATTTCCGAAAAAAATTCAAAAAAATCATGCCCATCCTATCAGTTTGACGAGGGAAGAGTTTTGAGACACTCGCCATGATAGTGATTATTCGCAAAAAAAAGAGGAGCGCCAAAAAAAACAGAGCGAAAAAAAAGTTCCAGAGTGTGCTTTTCCCTTGTTTACGTGCAGCGCCGTTATTTTGTTAGTGTTCTAGGCTCGTGTCTCTAGCACGGTCTAGCCTAGGACCAACACAGTACCGTCGTTGAGCGTTTATTCAACTTTGCATCTCTGAATTGATTGTTGCTGACCCTTTTTGCTACCATATTATAAGCCTTCCCAGCTCCACATACATCTACGTCGTGCGTTTGATTCTCCCTGGTAATCGCTCTATCCAAGCTTTGAGAGTTTTGACTATGACAGTTGCCGATCACTGCCTGCTGCTGGGTAAGAACTGGTAAGAATTTGAGATTTGCTTGACGGATTTGTGATTGTGCACCACTTACTAGTAGTCTGTAGGATCATATTCTTGTGTGTTTCTATTGCTGCTAACCATGGCAGACTCACAAGCCAATGAGACTGACTAGGAGAACATGACAAACAAAGAGTTACATGATAAGTTTTAGCAAATGATGAGTGGACAGGTGGAAGATGTGCTAAATAGATTTGAAGAGGCCATGGAGAAGATAGATGACATTGAGAAGGCATTCGAAAAAAGGCTCGATAACAAGTTTAATGAATTGCTCGCGCATCTTCCACTGCCCGCTGCACCTGTCGCACCTCTACAACAACAACAACAACAACATCGTCTTCTAAATCAAGTGGGACGAGCACAACGTGTTCCCATTGAGCCTGGTCAAACTTCTGGTGCTGCTGTACCTACGGTTGGTGCTTCTATCACTCCTGCTGCTACTGCAGAGATGGAGGACCATTACGAGGATGAGGTTGATCAAAATTAGAACTATGTGCAACCACCGGCACCACCACCACCAGGTCGTCCTCATGCATATCATCACAATGGTAGGGCTGCACCACCACCAGAGGTACGAGATCATGACCATCTTCCTAAACTCAAATTGAATATTCCACCATTTGAGGGTAGATACGTTCCTGATATATATCTTACTTGGGAGTTAGAAACTGAGCAATGTTTTACATGTTTACAATATCCTGAGGAGAGACGTGTTCCTGCTGCTGTTTGTGCTTTCACTAGTTTTGCATGTGTTTGGTGGTCCGAACATTGTAGATTATATCCCATTCCAGCTACTTCGGCTGCTTTGAAAGCTGCTATGCGTACTCGTTGGGTTCCACCTTATTATCAACATGAATTACTTCAAAAATTGCAGCCTTAAGATAAGGAATTTTTTTAGAAGACTATTATCAGGAATTACAAATTGGCATGATTAGATGTGGTATTGTTGAGGAGAATGAAGCTATGCTTGCACGTTTTATGGGTGGATTAAATAGAGAGATTCAGACCATTCTAGAGTATAAGGAGTATACTAATATCACTCCTTTATTCCATCTTGCTTGTAAAGCTGAACGTGAAGTGTAGGATCGACAGACATTGGCACGAACTAACTTTTCTGCAGGTCGATCTTCATCATGGACACCACGTGCATCCTCTACTTCCACTACATCGGCACCTCCATTAGGTGCCACCTCCAGCCGTGATACAAGAAAGCAGGCACAACCACCACTATCTGCCAAGAGCACACCTGCCGGGCCTGCGCAGAGCTCTTCTTCTTCCATGGCATCAGCAGGGCACACAAGTGATATTATTTGTCGTCGTTGTAAGGAAAGAGGACATTTTGCAAGAGAATGCAAATCTCAGCATGTGATGATTGCTACTGAGGATGGTGGGTATGAGTCCGCTAGTGACTATGATGAGGAGACTTTGGCTCTTATTACACATGAAGAACACGGTGGAGATGATTCTGATCATGAGACATAATACATGGGTCCTGAAGATGCTGACAGGTATGAAAGTTTAGTTGCTCAACGTGTTTTGAGCGTGCAGGTTACACAAGCTGAGAAAAATCAGAGGCATAATTTGTTCCATACAAAGGGAGTTGTGAAGGAATGTTCTGTTCGCGTCATCATAGATGGAGGGAGCTTCAACAACTTGGCTAGCATGGATATGGTGGAGAAGCTATCTCTCACCACAAGACCACATCCACATCCTTACTACATCCAATGGTTCAACAACAGCGGCAAGGTTAAGGTAACACGAACTGTTCGTGTGCATTTTAGTATCTCTACATACACTGATTATGTTGATTGTGATGTGGTAGCTATGCAAGCATGTTCTGTATTACTTGGTAGACCATGGCAACTTGATAAAAATTCTGTACACCATGGTAGAAACAATCAGTATACTCTTGTTCATAAGGACAAAAATATTACTTTGCTTCCTATGACTCCTGATTCCATTTTGAAAGATGATATTAATAGAGCTAACAAAGCAAAACAGGAGCAAAATAAGAATGAAAATAAGATTGTGGCAAAAGAATTTGAGCAACAAATGAAGCCTAATAATAAACCATCTACTGTTGCTTCTGAAATTAAATTGAAAAGTGTGTGTTTACTTGCCACCAAATCTGATACTGATGATCTAGATTTTAGCAAATTTGTTTGCTATGCTTTTGTGTGCAAAGAGGCATTATTTTCATTCAAGGACATACCTTCCTCTCTGCCTCCCATTGTCACTAATATTTTGCAGGAGTTCGCTAACGTATTTCCACAAGACGTGCCACTGGGATTACCACCATTGCGAGGGATTGAGCATCAAATTGACTTAATTCCTGGTGCATCATTACCCAACCGTGCACCATATCGTACCAATCCAGAGGAGACGAAGGAGATTATGCGTCAAGTACAAGAGCTGCTCGACAAAGGTTATATACGCGAATCCCTTAGTCCTTGTGTTGTTCCTATCATTTTAGTGCCGAAAAAGGATGGTACGTCGCATATGTGCGTTGATTGTAGAGGCATTAATAATATTACTATTTGTTATGGTCATCCTATTCCTAGGCTAGATGATATGCTTGATGAATTGAGTGGCTCTACAATATTCTCCAAAGTTGATTTGCGTAATGGATACGATCAAATTCGTATGAAATTGGGAGATGAATGGAAAACAGCATTTAAAACTAAGTTTGGATTATATGAGTGGTTATTCATGCCTTTTGGGCTAACTAATGCACCTAGTACTTTCATGAGATTAATGAACGAAGTTTTACGTGCTTTCATTGGATGATTTGTGGTAGTTTACTTTCATGACATATTGATTTATAGCAAATCTTTGGAGGAACATTTGGAACATTTACGTGTTGTTTTTATTGCTCTACGTGATGCATGTTTGTTTGGTAACCTTGGGAAGTGCACCTTTTGCACCGACCGAGTATCTTTTCTTGGCTATGTTGTTACTCCACAGGGAATTGAAGTTGATAAAGCCAAGATTGAAGCTATTGAGAGTTGGCCGCGGCCCAAAACGGTCAGACAAGTGAGGAGTTTCCTTGGCCTTGCTGGTTTCTATAGGCGTTTTGTGAGAGACTTCAGCACCATTGCTGCACCTCTCAACGAGCTTACAAAGAAGGATGTGCCTTTTGTTTGGGGTACCGCATAGGAAGAAGCCTTCACGGTATTGAAAGATAAGTTGACACATGCTCCTTTACTCCAACTTCCTGATTTTAATAAGACTTTTGATCTTGAATGTGATGCTAGTGGAATTGGATTAGGAGGTGTGTTATTACAAGATGGCAAACTTGTTGCATACTTTTCTGAAAAATTGAGTGGGCCTAGTCTGAATTATTCTACTTATGATAGAGAATTATATGCTCTTGTTCGGACCTTAGAAATATGGCAACATTATTTATGGCCCAAGGAATTTGTTCTACATTCTGATCATGAATCTTTGAAACACATTAAAAGTCAAGCAAAACTGAACTGTAGACATTCTAAATGGGTAGAATTCATTGAGACTTTCCCTTATGTCATTAAACACAAGAAGGGTAAAGAAAATGTTATTGCTGATGCATTGTCTCGTCGTTATACTATGCTTTCACAACTTGACCTTAAAATATTTGGTTTGGAGACCATCAAAGATCAATATGTGCATGATGCTGAATTTAAAGATGTATTGCAGAATTGTAAGGAAGGGAGAACTTGGAACAAGTTCGTTCTTAACGATGGATTTGTGTTTCGAGCTAACAAGCTATGCATTCCAGCTAGCTCCATTCATCTTTTGTTGTTGCAGGAGGCACATGGTGGAGGATTAATGGGACACTTTGGTGTCAAGAAGACGGAGTATATACTTCGTACACATTTCTTTTGGCCAAAGATTAGACGGGATGTTGAGCGTTTTGTTGCTCGCTGCACTACATGTCAAAAAGCTAAGTCACATCTCAACCCTCATGGTTTATATATGCCTTTGCCTGTACCTAGTGTTCCTTGGGAGGATATATCTATGGACTTTGTTTTAGGTTTACTTCAAACAAAGAAGGGGAGGGATAGCATATTTGTTGTCGTGGATAGATTTTCAAAAATGGCACAATTTATACCATGTCATAAAAGCAATGATGTTGTTAATGTTGCTGATTTATTCTGTCGTGAAATTATTCGCTTGCATGGTGTGCCAAATACAATTGTTTCAGATCGTGATACTAAATTTCTTAGCCACTTTTGGAGATGTTTATGGGCTAAGTTGGGGACTAAACGGCTTTTTAGTACTACTTGCCACCCCCAAACTGATGGACAAACTGAAGTAGTCAATAGAACTTTGTCTACTATGCTTAGGGCAGTTTTGAAGAATAATAAGAAAATGTGGGAAGAATGCTTGCCATATATTGAATTTGCTTATAATCGTTCATTGCATTCTACTACTAAGATGTGCCCTTTTGAAATTGTGTATGGTTTCCTACCTCGTGCACCTATTGATTTGTTGCCTCTTCCATCTTCGGAGAAGGTTAATTTTGATGCTAAAGAATGTGCTGAATTGATTTTAAATATGCATGAGTTAACTAAGGAAAACATTGAGTGTATGAATGCCAAATATAAACTTGCTAGAGATAAGGGTAGAAAACATGTTGTGTTTGCACCTGGAGATCTTGTTTGGTTACACTTGCGTAAGGATAGATTTCCTAATTTGCGCAAATCAAAGCTAATGCCACGTGTTGATGGTCCTTTTAAGGTGTTAGAGAAAATAAATGATAATGCACATAAACTTGAGCTAACTGCAGATTTTGGGGTTAGTCCCACTTTTAACATTGCAGATTTGAAGCTTATATGGGTGAGGAAGATGAGCTTTCGTCGAGGACGACTTCATTGCAACAAGGGGAGGATGATGAGGACATCAATACCATTGTTACACCCAGAGCCCCTGTTGTTATACATACTGGACCAATTACTAGAGCTCGTGCATGCCAATTGAATTATCAGGTACTTTCGTTTCTTGGTAAAGATTCTAATGTTCATGAGAATATGATGCTGCCTAAATTGGATACATTTGTTTTGCTTACAAATGAAGGGCCTAGCTTGGGCAAGAAAGATGAACCTTGGAGCAAGTTCAAGCATGGAGATGATGGCATGCGCAAGGGGAACAATAATGGAGTTACAAGTGATGATTTCAGGAATTTGAAGCCACCATCTCATCGAAACATCGGGACACCTCGCCTCTATCATCCATCATTAACAACGAACTTGTTCCATGCTCTCCCTTCTTTACAATTCTACAATACATCTTTAAATTCAGCATCACGCGCATAATGGTCTTTGATGGTCTCCAAACCAAATATTTTAAAGTCAAGTTGTGAAAGCACAGTGTAGCGACGAGACAGTGCATCAGCAATAACATTTTCTTTACCCTTGTATTTTACGACATAAGGAAAAGTCTCAATGAACTCAACCCATTTAGCATGTCTATGGTTCAATTTTGCTTGAATTTTAATATGTTTCAAAGATTCATGATCAGAATGTATAACAAATTCTTTGGGCCATAAATAATGTTACCATGTTTCTAAAGTCTGAACAAGAGCATATAATTCCTTATCATAAGTAGAATAGTTCAAACTAGGCAAACTCAATTTTTCAGAAAAGAATGCAACCGGTTTACCATCTTGTAATCACACACCTCCCAATCCAATTCCACTAGCATCACATTCAAGCTCAAAAGTCTTATTAAAATTAGGAAGTTGGAGTAAAGGAGCATGTGTCAACTTATCTTTCAATATCGTAAAGGCTTCTTCCTGTGCGGTACCCCAAACAAAAGGCACATCCTTCTTTGTAAGCTCATTGAGAGGTGCAGCAATGGTGCTGAAATCTCTCATGAAACACCTATACAAACCAGCAAGTCCAAGAAAACTCCTCACTTGTGTTACCGTTTTGGGCTGCGGCCAACTCTCAATAGCTTCAATCTTGGCTTTATCAACTTCAATTCCCTGTGGACTAACAACATAACCAAGAAAAGATACTCGGTCGATGCAAAAGGTACACTTCCCAAGGTTACAAAACAAACGTGCATCACGTAGAGCAATAAAAACAACACATAAATATTCAAAATGTTCTTCCAAGGATCTGCTATAAATCATTATATCATCAAAATAGACTACCACAAATCGTCCAATGAAAGCACATAAAACTTTGTTCATTAATCTCATTAAAGTAGTAGGTGCATTAGTTAACCCAAAAGGCATGACTAACCACTCATATAATCCAAACTAAGGTTTAAATGTTGTTTTCCATTCATCTCCCAATTTCATACGAATTTGATGGTATCCACTATGCAAATCAACTTTGGAGAATATTGTAGAGCCACTCAATTCATCAAGTATATCATCTAGCTTAGGAATAGGATGACGATAACAAATAGTAATATTATTAAAGCCTGTACAATCAACACACATACGCGATGTACCATCGTTTTCTGGCACTAATATAATAGGAACAACACAAGGACTAGGAGATTCACGTATATAACCTTTGTCGAGCAGCTCTTGTACTTGAGCATAATCTCCTTCGTCTCCTCTAGATTGGTACGGTATGGTGCATGGTTGGGTAGGGATGCACCGGTAATTAAGTCAATTTGATGCACAATCCCTCGAATAGGTGGTAATCCCGGTGGCACATCTTGTGGAAAGACGTCAGTGAACTCCTGCAAAATATTAGTGACATGTAACGCCCCGAGACCGGCGCTCCAGATGCCTTCCATGATTTCCGAGATTCGTCCTGTGATTTGTTTGGTTCGTTGCACTCATCTTTGCATCATGTGCATTGCATCATGTCATCATGCCATCTTTTTCTCAACTTGCTAAACTCACTTAAATAAATTGTGTGGATCTTCGGTCCATTTAAAGCGAGGGAATTCACATGGTGATTTCTCTTTATAACATATCCACCTAATAATTATGGAGCTATTATAACATTCCATTAGTTGGAATTAACCAGAACACACTTGCAAAACAATTCCCGTGCCTTTTCCACTTCGAGTTTGACCTTCAAATCTTGTCCACAATTCTTATCACTTTTATCGAGGGTCCTCCAAAATCCTCAACATTTTTTGCACATCCCTATAGCCTAGCCTCCATTAAAACTATTTTGGCTCAAGTTAAATAAGTTTGAATTTAAATTCTCCTAACTCGTTGGAACCTTTGTTGTTGGGTTGGAAGTTTTCCATAAAGCCTGACAAAAATGTCCCGCCATATTATTCCTGTACGTAGTCTCTTCTCTTAATTCTTTGACCTCTCCCTATTTTTCTGAAAGAGATATTCAAATGGAATAGAGGAGAGGAGAGAAAGAGAGCTAGTCCAGCTGGCCTCCCTAGGCCCAACTCCAGCGCCGGCCCATCCCTCTCCTAAGGCCCAGCCGCCCCACTACCTCCTAAACCTAGCCTGATCCCCACGCGCACCCTTTCCCTCTCTAGTTCCCGTGGCCGCAGCCACCACGCCCTTGATCCGCATCTCTCCCTCCTCTCGATCTCTCCCTCTCCCTTCCTCCAGCGCCGCATCCTGCCCATTCCCTTCGTCTCTCTCTCTCGACCCCACCTCACTCTAGCCACCCCGCAGCAGAGCACCACGAGCGTCGTCTCCTGCCGTGAGCCCCTTCGTGTCGGCCTCTCCTCCTTCCTCGACGTGCCTCTGCCTCTGGCCGCCTCTAGCGAGCAGCTCACCTACTTCGTCCATGGCCTCCGCCGCCCCTTGAGCTCCAACCTCACCCGAACTTCACCGACCTCCTGCGATGCCCGCGCTTGAACCGGCGCCACCAGCATCACCGGAGCCCAAGTCCGGCGCCGCCTTGCCGCAGTCAAGCTGCGCTGTGTTCCTCTGCCCCGACCTCACATCCGTCCATGGCAGCCGAGGGCCACCTTGCGCCCGCGCCTCTTCCTCCCTCCATTAGGTCGCAAGTGCACCGCGCTGCCTTCCTGCTTCGCCTTCTCGCCAGAGATCGGGTCCCTGCGTCTTCTTCACCTCCTGCCCGAGGCCCTGCAACAGCCCTGGTAGCCGTCGTCCCCTGCCGGTGGTCTCCGCTGTTGAAAGTGCAACTATCCCTAGGTGGTTTTGGTAATTCCTAACAACATATATCTCATTGAGCTAATGCTATTTCAAGATTAATATCTCAGGAAAGCTCAATGATTGGCATGGCATGGATGAGAAAAGTGGACCCCTCAAAATGATAAGGACAAAGGATTGGCTCAAGCTCAAAGCTCAAGACTCTACTTTTTCCATTTTAGTGATCCAAGATCACATTGAGTCTATAGGAAAAGCCAATACTATCAAGGAGGGATGAGGTGTTGCTTAATGAGGTTCTTGCTCAAAATGCTTAGTGATATGCTCCAAAACCCGCAATTACTTTCTCACATCCACATATGACCTAAACCAAAAGTCAAACTCAGCCCCACCAATTCTTCCTATCCGGCGCCACCGAGTTTCAAATGTCATAGCCACTGCCACAAACCCTAGGCAAATCAGTCTCACCGAGATGGGGTTATAATCTCTCTGTTTCCCTTCATAACATTTCGGTCTCACCGAGATGAGCGATCGGTCCCACTAAGATTGCAATGTA
This sequence comes from Triticum urartu, assembly GCF_003073215.2. Classification (NCBI taxonomy): domain Eukaryota; kingdom Viridiplantae; phylum Streptophyta; class Magnoliopsida; order Poales; family Poaceae; genus Triticum; species Triticum urartu. The sequence continues at coordinate 402,319,564 of NC_053025.1, read as the reverse complement.
AACTCTCTGTTTTCCCTTCGTAACGTTTCGGTCTCACTGAAATGAGCGATCGGTCCCACCGAGTTTACCTGACCAACTCTCTGGTTAGCTTATTACCGAAATCAGTCTCACCGAGTTTGTATAATCTGTCTCACCGAGATTACGTTATGCCCTAACCCTAATCATATCGGTCCTACCGAGTTGCATGTCGGTCCCACCGAAAACCCTAATGGGCACTAGCTTTGCTGAATCGGTCTGACCGAGTTTAACCATGCGGTCCCACCGAGCTTGGGAAGTTATGTGTAACGGTTAGATTTTGTGTGGAGGCTATATATACCCCTCCACCACCTCTTCATTCGTGGAGAGAGCCATCAGAACAAACCTAGACTTGCAACTTACTTTTTCTGAGAGAGAACCACCTACACTTGTGTTGAGACCAAGATATTCCATTCCTACCATATGAATCTTGATATCTAGCCTTCCCCAAGTTGCTTTCCACTCAAATCTTCTTTCCACCAAATCCAAACCCTATGAGAGAGAGTTGAGTGTTGGGGAGACTATCATTTGAAGCACAAGAGCAAGGAGTTCATCATCAACACACCATTTATTACTTCTTGGAGAGTGGTGTCTCCTAGATTTGCCAGGTGTCACTTGGGAGCTTCCGACAAGGTTGTGGAGTTGAACCAAGGAGTTTGTAAGGGCAAGGAGATCGCCTACTTCGTGAAGATCTACTGCTAGTGAGGCAAGTCCTTCGTGGGTGATGGCCATGGTGGGATAGATAAGGTTGCTTCTTCGTGGACCCTTCATGGGTGGAGCCCTCCGTGGACTCGCGCAACCGTTACCCTTCATGGATGTACGATAGCACCACCTATGGGAACCACGACAAAAACATCCGTGTCTCCAATTGCGTTTGAATCCTCCAAACCCTTCCCTTTACATTCTTGCAAGTTGCATGCTTTACTTTCCGCTGCTCATATACTCTTTGCATGCTTGCTTGAATTGTGTTAAGATTGCTTGACTTGTCCAAAGTTGCTAAAATCTGCCAAGAACTAAAATTGGGAAAAGGCTAGATTTTTATTTGGTCAAGTAGTCTAATCACCTCCCTCTAGACATACTTTCGATCCTACAAGTGGTATCAGAGCTTTGGTCTCCATTTTCTTTGATTTCCATAGCTTTTGGTGGTCATAGCCTTGGTTTCAAAACCTAGGAGTGTATGGCGTCTAGCGAGGGAAATTACCACTGTAGAGGTCCTTACTTTGATGGCACTAATTTTTCTAGTTGGAAGCATAAGATGAAAATGCATATTCTTGGACATAACCCCGCCGTTTGGGCTATTGTGTGTATTGGCTTGGGAGGTGAATTGTTTGATGGGAGAGAACCAAACTGTGAAGCTACCATGGAAGAATTGAAGATGCTACAATACAATGCTCAAGCTTGTGATATCCTCTTCAACATATTGTGCCCCGAAGAATTCAACAAAATCAGCTGTTTTGAGAATGCAAAGGAAATTTGGGATACTTTGATTGATATGCACGAAGGTACCGACTCCGTCAAGGAACTCAAGTTGTATGTGCTTCAAAGTCAACTTGACAAGTTCAAAATGAAGGATGGTGAAGTTGTCGCTGAAATGTACTCTAGGCTTGCTCTTATCACAAATGAGATTGCCGGCTTAGGAAGTGAAGAGATGACCGGCAAATTCATCATCAAGAAGATCCTAAGAGCCTTGGATGGAAAATATGATACCATATGCACATTGATCCAAATGATGCTAAATCACAAAGATCTCAAGCCAACAGAAGTCATTGGAAGAATTGTTGCTCATGAGATGTCACTCAAGGATAAGGAGGAGCTCCATAAGAAGTCAAGTGGTGCTTACAAAGCCTCATGTGAAGCTCCCACATCATCAAGTGAGAAACAAGCCTTCAATGAAGAATTGAGTCTAATGGTGAAGAACTTCAACAAGTTCTACAAGAGTAGAAGCAAAGAGAGAAGTTCCAAGTCAAGGTCCTACAATGACAAAAGATCTTCTAGTCGAGAGAGAAACTGCTACAATTGTGGAAGACCCAGACACTATTCCAATGAGTGTACGACACCCTACAAGAGAAGAGAAGATTCTCCAAAAAGAAGAAGTAGAAGAGAAGAATCACCATCAAGAGAGAGGAGTAGAGATGATCGTTATGAATGAAGAACATCCCGGAGAAGCAAGGATTCGAAAAGGAAGGACAAGTCATCAAGGAGCTACACAAAATGAAGACATCAAGCTCATGTTGGTGAATGGGTATCCGGCTCCGACTCCGACAATCACTCCGAGAGAAGCTATCACTCCGACTCCAAATATACTCAAGATGAAGGTGTTGCCGGTCTAGCACTTGTGTCAACCAACTCCTACGACATATTTGATTCACCAAATGAAGGAATTGGAAGATGCTTCATGGCCAAAGGTCCAAAGGTATCACACCCTAAGTATGTTGATTTCAATAGTGATGAAGATGACTTGTTAGGTGATGATGATTTACTTGTTGACAACTCTAGTGATGAATACTATGATGAAACATCAATTAATCATGCTAATCAAGATGAAACGAATGACAATGATAAGGAGAAGATTGAGTCTCTAACTAAAGAACTAAACACTCTTAAGTTAGCTCATGAAACTATCTTAGGAGATCATCAAGAACTTTTAAGGACTCATGAGAAATTACGTTTTGAGAAGCTCAATCTTGAGCAAGAGCATGAGTTCTTAAAGGCAATCAATGATGATCTTCACAAGAAAAGTTCTTCTTACATTGCCAAGCGTTTACTCTTATCCACTTACATGCCTCAAGTCAAGTCTAGTAACAAGAACAAGAAGGATTGTTTCTCTAGTAGTAACAATAATCATGCTAAATCCAATATTGTTGCTTCTAGTAGTTCTCTTGATTCCACTAATGATTCTCCTAGCCAAGTTACACTTGAGCAAGAAAATTTCTTATTGAAGGGAATCATAGAGAAAGGTGTTTACAAGTGCCTTGCCGGGAGTAAGCAATTCGAGGAAATTGTACGCAAGCAAGGAAGGCACTAGAAGAATCAAGGTATTGGTTTTGAACGAAAGTTCAGTGCCAATGGAGTTGAGTGGGAAGAAGATCAATACCCCAAGACGAAGTTTGTTCCTCAACAAGAGAAGTATGATCCTACTTCTTTCAAAGGGACACCAGCTCAAGATGATCTTCCACCACAAGACCACAAGGAAAAAGGCAAGGACAAGCTTCAAGAGGAAATTGATGCATTTGAAGAAGCTCCTAAGGCCTTGGTCAAGTGGGTTCCCAAGACTACATCAAGTTCCACTTCATCAAGTACAACTATAACCCCGAGGATTCCCATCAATATGGTGTGGATCCCGAAGAACAAGAACTAGAGAGTTCTTGAGGGTGACTCTGCTAACATACTTCACTCTTATCATTTTGGCAAGAACAAGTGCAATCAACTTCCACATCTTGCACTAGTTCAAGGAGTCACAAACCCTCTTGTTGGTAAGACAAGGGACAAGGTAACCTAATGCTCTCATAGACATCATCTTGTGTGTGCGTCACTCTATGTCTATGGATATCCTTGTTTATTCCTTGTGGGAGTAACCCGTGTAGGTATTGAAAGTGCAACTCACTCCAAAGGATAGCTCCGAATAATCTACATCAACTTAGAGCATCCACATCTTCAACACCTACATGAAGTCATCATCGACAAAACCCAAGGTTAGTTCATCCCTCTTAGGGGGGATCTCACATCTAGGGGGAGCTTTACTCTAAGAATTGAGCTAAAGCAACTCTAATGGTGTGAACACAACAACGCTTTATGTAAAAGTGGTAACCCCACTTGTGCTTAAACGATGAGTATGACCTATGATCAAATGTTCTCATTTCACTCCTAAGTTAATATACTCATATATAGATGACCTAGCATCGCCAATTGCTTGATAGATGCTAGAATTGTTTGTGCATGCTTTGCCACATATTTCATTTGTCATTTTATTGTGTGAGCATGTTGGTTGCATAATTTACTCACTCGAGGACATCCACTTGTTTTTTTGATTGGTTGGTTTCTTTTTCTATTGCCAAGTGGATGGACAAGAATGCCTAAGAACCTTCTCTAGCTATCTATGCTCTTCTCGTCTCAAACTGTATTCATGCTGCATCACAAAGTTTGATCAAGTCAGATTCGAACGACTCTGTGTGAGGAGCACTCGCAGTCCCCGATTCGTCATAGACTTAAACTTCCAAAACTTCTTTGAGCGTTTCGGTCTGACCAATTCATCTATTTCGGTCATACCGAGATCACTAAGTTGATCTAGGTTTTTAATCTTGGTGCAACCGATTTGAACTTTTTGGTCACACCGAGTTGCAGTAACTGCTTGCAGTTATGCATCTCGGTGCCACCGAGTTGTTCCACTCGGTCACACCGACAGGGTCAGGCTATATATACCCATGGGCCAAAATTTGGAAAACTTTCTGAACCTCTTCGCCCGCGCTCAGCCTGCTCTGCCTCACTGGGTCTCCGAATCGTCCTCCTCGTCGCCAGCCGCCTCCAGTCGCTGGTCTCCACCTCCGTCAACAGGATCTTCTCCGCCGTTGCCACCGTAGCAAGTCCATCGCCGAACTAGGGTATGTACTTGATCTTTGTGCTGTTCTCACTCCGATTCCCCAGCACATTGTTTTGCCATGTATCTTGCCACGATTGAGATCACTCTATCCAATGAAAACACTCTGTAGTTTAGATGAGGATTGAAAATTTAGGGTTAGGTTTCCGCTGAAACCATCTCGGACCGACCGAGTTGTTGAAATCGGTTCCACCAATTTGGCTCAGGCCATTGCACATGTGATTCTCGGTCTAACCGAGAATTGCAAATCGGTGTGACCGAGTTCGAGTCTTTGTGAAACCCTAGCAGTCTCGGTGCCACCGAACTGTGACTCGGTCTGACCGAGTTCACTAGTTTTGGTTCCAACAGCTGCTTCGGTATCACCGAGATTTCAAATCGGTAGATCCGAAATGCTCTCTGTGGAAAACTAAAACTAATTTTTTGATTCATTCTTTTGCAAAAACCTATGCACTTTGTGATGCTCATCCACTCTACCTCATCTATAATCTATTCACAGGGTCTGCTGTCAGTGTTTGCATCATGTCAGATCAGAGTGACAGTCAGAACAAATCTGAGGAGCAGGTTCGGATGAGTGAGGGCACTAGTCCCTCCAGTAGCTCAGATGATGGAAGCAGGAGCACACCCAGCAACTTGCCTAAGGCAGTCACTAGGACCAGAAAGAAGAAAACCTCAGATTTTGAGGATGAGGACTGTGTGGCCATTGAGGAAGAGGCCACCTCAAAGAGCAAAGTCCTAAAAAAGGAATATGGAACAGCTGCTACCACTAAGCCAGGGATGAAGCAAAAGGTTCCTGCCAAGAGAGCTCCCATGTCAAAAGCCAGAACATCCACTCAAGTGACTTTGGGATCTGCACCCAAAGAGCAGGTTGTGGCAGAATAGAAAAGGAAAGAGGGTCAAGAAGACCACTGCCAGAGTGCTTGGGAGATCTTCAATAATGAAAGACTATGAAGAAGAGGAAGAGGATGCAGCACCAGCACCCAAAGCTCAAAAGCTTATGGGAGATGCTATAAGGGCAGGGGATGTTCCATCTAAGCCTAAGACTGCTCCTAAGATTGCTACTCCAGCTCCAAAGCAAAAACCAAAGAGGAGCACCAGGAATATGCCTGCTGAGGAGAAGAACGAGGCCCCAGTGCCTGAAGTTGCAATGGAAGAAGAAGATGATGAGTCAGATGTCTTGAGGAAGTTGAAGCCAAAAATTCCAGATCACAATGATGCTCATCCAGTAGCTGAGAACATGAAGATAAGGATGGATTCAGGATTGAGGCAATGGAGGGAGTCAAATCCATATGCCACCAGAAGAAGAACTGTTGTGGACTACAGGTTCCATACCAAGGAACAGCAGGACTTCTATGAGATAGTGTTGGTTGACAAGAAGCCAATAGTGTGTGACATGAGATGGGTTGATTGGAAATGTAACATCCAAATTTTCAATTTGGAATGTTATACATAGATCATCCTTGCATATCATATTTTATTGCATTTCGTCTCGTGATCCTCAAAATCCTAAGCAACTCAAGGACCCTCAGAGAGAGTTGGGGATTTCCACGGTTTTCAATTTTGATTTTTATCAAATATTGAAACAAGGATTTTTGGTTTTAATTATTTTTGCCTCTGAAAATATTTCATATTAAAGTATATGAGAGGAGATAATATGACTTCTCCAAAATAATTGAAATATTGGAGGAAAAATATTAAAATCAAATATTTGTTTTAATTGGATTTTATTGCAATTTTGTTTGCATTAGAAAAATTGCACGTTTTCAAAATTGCATTTTAGGGCCAAGAAAATGTTCATCTCGTTCTAAATATTTTATTTAGACGGTGAAAATTTGTTTTGGCATTTCAGATTATTATTTTATTTTCTAGGATTTTTTTTCTGTTCGGCGGAATCGTTTTAAAAAAAATCTTCGGGCGCCGACTGGGCCGAAACCCAGCCGGGACGTCCCATCTTCCCCGCCGCCTCGTCCCGCACCAAGACAGCGCCGCCGCCGCCGCCGACTCAGACGGAGTCCGAGCCGGACTCCGCCTCCCCGCCGCCTTGCCCCTCCCCGAAGCCACCTCTCCCTCCCCTCTTTAAATACCCAAGCCCCCCCCGCCACCACCACCCACCCTGCCGCCCGCAGCCCCGCCACCGCAGCCGCGCCGCCGCCTCTACCACGCCTCGCCGCCGCTGCAAGCCGCCGCCGCCGCTCCCGCGCTGTGCTGCCTTGCCCCGCCGCCGCTCCCGTGTCTCGCCGGACCCGACGAGGTAGCCGTTCGCTGCCGTTTTTTTAAAGAAACTGTTTCGTTTTTTTAAAACCTAGTTCGTTTTTTTAGATCGGTTCGCCAGTTTTTCCCGGTTGTTCTCTTTAGTGGACGTTCGTCCATACGTTCGTTTTAACGAATGGTTTTCGCTCGTTCGTTAGCCTGTTCGTCAGCTTTCTTTTATCGTATTTTTCCACGATTATTTCTGATCGCGATTTCTGATCCGATTTCAGTTTCAGTTTATCTTTTTGCTCGTTTATCGGAATCAGGCAATTCAAGCGCCTAGATCTTCGTCTCGAGACCCTCTTTCTGTTTAATAAACTTGAACAAGATTTTGCTACTGTAAAATTTGACGTTAGTCCAAATTAGTAAACGGATCTTGTTTCTTTCGCCGTTTGAGTTTCGTTGCTCCGTTTGATTTGATTCTTTTTTGCAACCGAAGTTCTTAAGTTGAACTTTCTGGTAGATCTTCTTATTTGAGATTTACCCGTGCTTCTTTGCTTGATTGCTTATGCATGCTATTTTTTGTTTGCGATAGAATTCCTGGAGTGTGAAGTGTGTTATTTGGAGTCCCTAGGTTTCACGGATCATCAGCAAGGCAAGTAACACTTTGATCATACGCCTTTATCACCCAGTTTTTATGCATTAGTTCCAATCCTCAAACATTGCATGATTAGGATGCCATTAACATGTGGGTTGGGAAGTAGTTGATGAAGTAGAACCTATTGCCTTGCTATATTCAAACCTTGGGAGTTGCTTATACGAATTGCTTATATTGCTATGCTATGCTCATAGACGTGGTTTGGGTGAGTGAAATCCATGACAGATGTGAGATTGTTAATTAATGGTTTAACTTAAGGTGGCAACTTGAATGCACATCTGGGTGGACTGAGGCACCTGGAGAACCGACTGTTGCCTGTATTTTTGGAAATCCCAGGGTTCCGTGTGATTTCCCTATGGACCGCCACCCAGGCTCAAAGGGAACTGAGATGATTCATGCTAGAAACTTCCGTGTGCAGCCACAAGCTATTATGGGCTCTAGCATAGTTGAGTAAGTTACATGAAGCTCTTGAAGAGGTGGATCAGCAGGTAGTGGGTTGTAGGTTTGGTATGGTCTACCCGGAGTAGAGAGTTAATGTTCCTAAAAGACTGTGTCTCGGTCATCCGTTTCTCAAACACCCTGTAGTGCGAGAAATCCAACAGAGGTGATCGAGTCTTGTGGGGAAAAGTGCGCAAACCTCTGCAGAGTGTACAAACTAATCATGGTTAGCCATGTCCCCGGTTATGGACATCTTGAGTATCTATTTCATGGAGTATCTTAAGTATCTCATCACTTTTTAACTTAATATTGCTGGGTTGATAATTACTTTAATTGGGATTGAGTTGGAGGTACCTTCTCAATGATGTTTCAACTACCATGATAGTTAAATTAAAATCTATTCCTTTGTTGTAGGGAAAAATTGGCTTTTCGCAAAAACTATAACCATAGAGATTTCCACCAGCCAAATATGCATGTAGTGATATAGCATTATTCTGTTCTTGCTTTACTGTGTTACTTTGCCAGCATATTCCATGTGCTGACCCGTTTTCGGGCTGCAACGTATTATGTTGCAGACTTTTCAGATGAGGAGTAAGGTTTGCTAGGTCGTTGCCGTGCAGCTCAGCTATGCCGTTGGATTTGATGAACTCACTTTATCTTCCAAGCCTTCCGCTGTAATCGTATTAGATGGCCTTAAGCCATATTTATTGTAATAAGTTCTCTTTGGAGACATTCAATGTAATAAGTGTGTGATTGCTACTCTGTTATAAATCCTCGATTACTGTGTGTGTCAGCATTACCGATCCAGAGATGACACTGAAGGACAGAGACTTGACCGTTTGAGCTCGGTTCGCTACAAGATGGTATCAGAGCACACGCTAAGTGTAGGACACGACCATTAAGCTAAAGACATAGATCACTATTCTCTTCTCATTTCTAACTCCTCTCCATTTTCCACTCTTTAGGATGTCGGATGCAAGGAACAAGTTTGCACAACTGGATGAAGACACACCTTTTGGATGACACTTGAAGGAAGTCAGTAGGTACTTGAACATAGGAATACCAAGCTTCACCGGGACATACAACACCACTTTACCAGAAGAGGAGCGATGGATGATTCAAGTTCAAGTTCTAGGAAGGACCTTCACGCCAGTCACTAAACCCATAGAGTTTTCCTTTGATGCACCATCCTGGAGTCTAGGAAAGAGTATGGCAGCTCACATCACCATGGGACGCATTGGAGAAGTTTACCAAAAGGAGCTTAAGGATACTATCTACCAGATCTGTGGGCGCCGAGATGAGCAATGGGAGATGATCAGCACCAGGAAAGATAGATCAATTGCAGCTTTCATCCAGGAACTAAACCAGCACATTCGACGCCAGGAGAATCAAATGTGCGCAGGCATGATAGATCTGAAGAAGGCGAAGACAAGGATCATCGAACTGGAAGAAGAACTTAAGTCTACACGCGATGGATACAAGGAGGAAACTGCGACACTACTGGAGAAGAATGTCGACCTGATTAAGAATATCAGAGTATTCATGGGAGACCCCGCACCAGTAGAAGAAGATGAAGAACCCAAGGAGATTCGTCAGGAGGGCTACATCATCATCGACGACACCAACTCCGACCTTAGCGATGATGACTTTGAAGATGAAGCTGGAGCAGATATCATGGAGTCTTCAACCGAGGAATATTTTTAGTAGACCACCACATCAGTAGTAGTATTCCACCATGTAAATAGTGTAGTCTGAGAACTTTCGCGATAGTTCTAGACCGATTGTATGCCCTTTCTTGATTGATTGAGTGAAATGATTGTGTTTGGCTCATGTGCATATGGGTAGTGCTTTCTCATTAGACCTCATTCTATTCTAATCTCTCCCCTCTAAACCCATCAGATGCCTCCGAGACATGACCCCGGATTCGCTTTCCCACCCGAGCTCACTCAGTTGATCCAGCAGCAGAATACCCTGATGCAGTTATTAGTCTAGAACCAAGGCAACGACAACAATAACAATAACAATCCACCACCACCAAAAGTTGACAACTTAGCCCGTTTTCTGAGGTTGCAACCGCCGGTGTTTTCCAGTAGCACCGAGCCTATAGTAGCAGATGATTGGCTCCACAGGATTGGAAGGGAGTTAACCACTGCAGGATGTACCGATGCCGAGAAGGTGCGTTTGCCGCACATCAGTTGGATGGACCAGCAGCCTCATGGTGGGAGAATTACACTGTCACCTACCCTATAGCCACGGTGACATGGGACCAGTTTCAGCAAGCCTTCCATACAACCCATGTCTCAACTGGAGCTATGAGTATGAAGAAGCGTGAGTTTCGCAACTTACGCCAGGGGAACCGTACTATGGCTCAGTACGCGGATGAGTTTAGCAAGTTATCTCGCTATGCCCCTGATGATGTGGCCACAGATGCCGCAAAGCAGGAGAAGTTTATGGAAGGGCTGCATGATGAGATGAGCATGCAGTTGATGGTGGCAACATTCAGCAACTACCAGGAGTTGGTAGATAAGGCTCTTATGATTGAAGGGAAGTAGCAGCAGATTGAGAAACGTAAGAGGAAGTATGGACAAGGGAGGTATACCTCAGGAGCTCAGCAGAAGCCTCGCTTAAACCCGAACTCGGGAGGACTTGTTCATAACCATGGAGGCCACACCCATAATGGAGGAAGTAACCATAATCATACTGTCCCAAGGAATGGGAATGGGAATGGAGCAAGCAACAATCAGAACCGCCCCAATCCAGCCACACCCACCAAGAGAGACCTAAGCCACGTTGCTTGTTTCAAGTGCAGGAAGACTGGACACTATGCCACGGAGTGCCCTGAAGGGAAGAATGGAAACAGAAATGGGAGCGCTGGGAAGAATCCTAATCCATTCAACAAAGGACAAGTGAACCACATTAACGTGGAGGAGGTTGAAGAGCAGCCAGACGCGGTTATAGGTAAGTCTTTGGTTAAGTCATTTACTGCTCTTGTTCTTTTTGATACTGGTGCATCGCATTCATACATATCAAGGGAATTCGTGGATAAGTTTAAACTACCGATCCAAACCCTTAGGACCCCTCTATTAGTAAGTTCACCTAGAGCAGAGTATATGGCTAGTCGATGGTGCGACCAGATACCCTTAACCATTGGCAACCATGTTTTTCCATCCGACCTAATTATCTTGGAGTCACAAGGATTGGATGCAATATTAGGAATGAACTGGATGTCAAAGTATGGAGGAAGCATTGACTGTGTTAGTAGATCAATTTGCCTCACCACCCCTGAGGGAAAAAGGATCAAGTATGTATCTAGGCATGCGCCAAGAAGTAGCCAAGTAAATACCCTCACGGGAGTTGTTCAGGAGGAAGTGCCTGTAGTAAAGGATTGCCCGGATGTTTTCCCAGAGGAGTTACCAGGCATGCCATCGGATCGAGATATCGAGTTTTTGATAGAGCTATTGCCAGGCACAGGGCCAATATCCAAGAGACCTTATCGGATGCCCGTGAATGATCTGGAGGAGATTAAGAAACAGATCAAGGATTTATTGGAGAAAGGTTACATTCGACGGAGTTCATCACCATGGGGAGCCCCAGTGCTTTTGGTTGAGAAGAAGGATAAGTCCCTAAGAATGGCTGTTGATTATCGGGCCTTGAACGAAGTGACGATTAAGAACAAGTACCCATTGCCGATGATCAATGATCTGTTTGATCAGTGCAAGGAGCTAAGGTGTTTTTGAAGATCAATCTGCGATCGTGTAAGTGCATCTAGTGCCACCCCTAGTTGGTTTTGGAGTATTGACGACAAACCTAGTTGAGGGACTAATGTGTTTGTGAGAATTGCAGGAAAACACAGGTAGAAGTCCCTCATTGATTCGGTTTACTACCAGAGATGACCCCTAAAAATGAATGAAGACATTGAAGTCAAAGGTGGTATATGAAGATATTCACATTGAAGACTATGACAACAGAAGACACGTTATGAAGCCTATGGAACTCGAAGACTTAGATCTTTCGTAGTTCTTTTTATTTTTGTTGAGTCATAGGAACCACCGTACTGTTAAGTGGGGTCCAGGAGAACAAGTCAGAATGACTTAAGTGATGCCTAAATCAAAAACCTATGTCTTCGAGTGAAGACAATGAGAGCAAATCTTGTCCAGAGCCGGACAAGTCAGCCTTGCTTGTAGCCCAAGTAAAGTTGCCATGAGAGTTCGAAATCTGACCGTTGAGACACGTGTCAGTTCCTTAGTGACCCAGGGTCATTTCGGACAAATCAGGTCGGGTTGCCAAGTGGCTATAAATAGCCCACCCCCACAACCATAAACAGTTGGCTGCTCAGATTTCAGTGCACGGCTTTTGTCGTTTGAGAGCAACCCACCTCGAAGCCTTTGAGAGAAAATTCCTAGTGAGGAGAAAAGCCCTAACCACCCAGAGCCAGAGTAAATTGGGCATCACTTACGTCTTCTTGTCTGTGTGATCTGAAGACTTATTACACTTGAGGACTGTGAATCCTCCAGACGGTTAGGCGTCGCGTTCAGAGCATCCAAGAGATATTGTGGATTGCCAGTGAACGAAGTCTGTGAAGGTTTGGGAGTCTACCTTGAAGACTTACCAGAGTGATTGGGCGAGGACTAAGTGACCTTAGCTCAAGGAGATTACGGTGAGGACTTGGTGTTCTGAACTGTGTGTTCAGGACTGGGTGTCCGGGACTGTGTGTCCTAAGGTTTAAATACCTAGCCGCTCCAACCAGACGTACAGTTGTCACAGCAACTGGAACTGGTCCAACATATCATTGTCTTCAACGAGTCACTGGTTTCATCTTCACTTCCTTCTCTTGCTGTTACTCATTGTGAAGTCATTGCGTGCTTGCTTAATCATTTGTCTTCACAACGTGAATGCATGATCTGTTTGGCTTCATAACTTCTTCCTACTTGATCCTTATTACACTGAAGCTGTTTGTCACTGTGCTTTCACTCTATTGAATACATGACCATGGCTGGCCTAGTGTAATCTAACTTCCGCTGCATAGTAATAGGCATAATCTTCACTATTTGTCTTCATAACTCCCAAGTTTTGAAGACTTTCATAAAAATCGCCTATTCACCCCCCCTCTAGTCGATATAACGCACTTTCAATTGGTATCAGAGCAAGGTGCTCCCTTGTTCTGTGTGATTCGGTTTAACCACCTGGAGTTTTAGCTATGTCGACTGCAGGGATAATCAAAGTCTCCGCTGCGTGCCCCGTCTTCGATGGAACTGAATATCCCTACTGGAAGAATAAGATGCGCATGCATCTTGAAGCCATTGACGTCGACCTATGGTATGTCGTCGAGAACGGCATTCCCAAGGCTGGAGAAGGTGTCACTGCTGCTGATGTCAAAAAATTCGTTCAACTGGACTCTACTGCCAAGAACATCATCTGTGGTCATCTGACCAAAGGACAGTATGGCCGTGTGAGTGCCTTGAAGACATCCAAACTGGTCTGGGACTGGCTCTCCAAGGTCAATGAAGGCATCTCAACCTAGAGAGATCAACGAATCAGTGTCCTTCGCAATCTCTTCAACCGCTTCAAGCGAAATGACAATGAGAATGTCCAGCACACATTTGATAGACTCACTGACATCACAAATGAGCTTCAAGCCCTCGGCGCCACTGAAATCACCAAACATGAAATCGTCAAAACGCTGCTGAGATCACTTGATAGTTCGTTTGACATCCTGGCCCTGATGATTCAAGAACGTCCTGATTTCAAGACACTCGATCCGTCTAACATACTTGAGAGGCTCAACACACACGAGTTTCAGCTTTCTGAGAAAAGAGATATCTATGGTCCAAACTATGGGCGAACTCGCGCCTTGAAGGCAAAAGCTGTCTCCTCATCTGAAGAAGAATCTGACTGCAGTTCTGATGATACTGAAGACATTGGAAGAGAACTTGCAATGCTAGTGAAGAAGTTCCAAAAATTCACCAAGAAGAAAGGCTTCAGAAAATCTTCACGATCAAGCTCAAGGAATGATGAAGCTTCTGCTCATGACTACAAGAAGAAAACATGTCACAAGTGCAACAAAACTGGACACTTCATCTCTGAGTGTCCACAGTGGGACAATGAGAACAGAAGGAAGAAGAAGAGCAAGGAATATGATTCTGACGACAAGAAGAAGAAGAAATACTCAAAGTCTTCTTCCAAGTCTTCATCAAAGTCTTCATCACACAAGAAGAGCTCATCTGGCAAGGCACGTGCGTTTGTTGGAAAGGAGATGGATTCAGAGGAGGAGTCCGCATCTGAGGAGGCAGAGGTGGAGTCTGAGGAGGAGTCTGATTCTGGCATTGCGAGTCTGGGCTACAGCATACGTCGCCAAGTCCATCTTCAACACTGAAGACAATGACTGCATCACCGACACCAACGCAAATGACAAGAACGACTCCACTCCTACCTACTGCTTCATGGCACGGGGTGCCAAGGTAAACACACGCACTACTCGCTATCAAACATCTAGTGATGATGACTCTGATTGTGATTCAAAACCCAGCTACAAAACACTTGCTAAAATTGCAACTGAACAACAGAAAGCTATGGAACATATTCAAAAACTGTTAGACAGAAGCGATGATCTGTTGGGTGCTGAAATGACTCGATCTGAATCCTTAATTGAAGACATAAAAAACCTTCACGTTAAGTATCAGGAACTTGAAGATCGTCATGATACTCTCTCAACAACTCATGAAAAGCTTTCCTATGATTATCTTCAAAGGAAGCAAGAACTTGAGAAATTGAGGGTGGCTCATGAAGATCTTCAAAAGGAAAACGAGTCACTTCGCTCCGAACAGATCAGTCCCGCTCAGGAAGGATTTGAACCACCATGTCTTAAATGCATTGAGCGTGATAATGCTAATTCTGTTGCTGAATGTTCCACTTCTACTGCTGTTGCAATATCTTCAATTGTTGACGTGGTAACTAACCCCTCTGCTGAGGATACCACTGCTATTGCTAATGAGAATGCTATGTTGAAGACATTGCTTGAAACAGGGATGTACAAAAGTCTTAAAGGACATCAGACACTATGTGATGTCCTCAAGAAGCAGATCCTGAATCGAAACCCTAGGAAAGAGGGTGTTGGATTTGTGAGGAAAATCAATGCAGATGGCTCTTACTGGAAACCTGAGCAGTACCCCAAAACCACATGGGTTGCTGCAAAGGAACTTCCAGCAGATCCATCCAACTTATCTGGCTTCACTTGTGCTAACCCCATTATCATTGATGAATCCTTTGATGCAAACTATAAACTGTTTAAGAATCAGAATGGTGAAGTGTTTGCCAGGTACATTGGTACTAACTGCAGGAATGGACCGCCTATGAAGAAGATCTGGGTTTCCAAAAAGTGTCTGGAAAATCTTCCTGTGAATGTCTTCATGACACCTCACTTGAAGAAGACAAATCTCAGACCAAAGGCTTCATACGGTCCAATGGCTTCATACAAACAGAGGACTCACCTGAGTCACACTAACACAAATGTTTTGCAGGGAAACCATACTCAGGCACATGAGTATGAGAGCGGTTCATCGAACCGTGTTCATGTGACCAAAAATTATTCTGCTTATTCCTATGAGTATTATTGTCCACCTGCTAGACTGTTTGCTAAGGCTTCAAAGCCAAAATTCTTAGATGCTGCACTTAGACTTATTGCTTCTAAGCCACCCTTGAAGATGTGGGTGGTTAAGAAAGCTTAACTCTCTTTTGCAGGGAAAGGTCTCCAGCAGAAAAACAAAATCTTCTGATGCTATTGCTGGGGACCTTAAAAATCTTGTAGGGCGCAAGATAAAATGCCCGAATGGGATCAATATGTACTTCGTTCCTGAATCGCATGCTACTCTCCCTATTAGTCCTAATCTGGATTTAAGTTTTCATAACCCACTGGTTCGTCAAATGTTTATGCTTCAGAATTCTCTTCGTGAAGCCTATCCCCCTAACTGTACTGTAGGGTACGACACCAGCGACTTCAAAATCTTCAGAATGGATTATTGACAGTGGGTGTACAAATCACATGACTGGCAGAAGAAGCCTTCTTATGGACTCAACATTACGTCCATCCGACAAGAGCCACATCACATTTGCTGACACTGGTGAAAGTAAGGTATTGGGTCTAGGTAGAGTTGCAATCTCAAAGGATCAACACATGGATAAAGTCATGCTTGTTGAATCCCTTGGCTTCAACTTAATGTCTGTCTCAATGCTTTGCGATCTGAATATGATTGTAATGTTTGGAAAATATCGCTGCCTGGTGCTAATGGAATCTGACAAATCTCTAGTGTTTGAAGGGTATCGGAAAGGTGATTTGTACGTGGTAGATTTCTCAGCAGGACCACAACTTGCGGTATGCCTTCTTGCAAAAGCTTCAGAATGCTGGCTTTGGCATCGGAGGCTTGGGCATGCTGGCATGAGGAACCTCCACACCCTTGCGAAGAAGAAGCATGTCATAGGCATCGAGGGCGTCAAGTTCAAGAAAGATCATTTATGCGGTGCCTGTGAAGCAGGGAAGATGACAAGGGCAAAACATCCTTCAAAGACAATCAATCATGTTTATCTTCACAAGCTTCTGAACAAGACATCTTATGAACTCCTAACTGGCAAGAAGCCAAATGTCAGTTACTTCAGAGTATTTGGCGCAAAGTGCTGGATCAAGGACCCACATCACACCTCAAAGTTTGCACCAAAAGCACATGAGGGCTTTTTGCTTGGATATGGAAAGGATTCACACTCCTACAGAGTCTTCAATCTCTTCCATTACAAAGTGGTCGAAACAGTGGATGTGCGGTTTGATGAAACAAATGGTTCACAAAGAGAGCAACTGCCAAATGTGCTAGATGAAGTCCCAGCTAGTGAATCAATCAAGCTTATGGGAACTGGAGAGATTATGCCTACTGAAGCTCATCCTGAAGAAGAACTCATCATCTCAGCACCTGATCAACATGAAGACAATGCTCAGCATGAAGACATTCCTCCAAACAACAACGCAGATCAGCAAGAGCAAAGTCTTCGCCCTATACATCCTTGTGTTGCAAATGAAGTGCAGATTGACAGAATGCTTGACAGCATCAATGCACCTGGTCCACTCACTCGTTCAAGGGCAACTCAGCTAGCAAACTTCTGTGGGCATTTCGCATTCGTCTCAATATCAGAACCCAAGAAAGTTGAAGAAGCCTTCATGGAACCTGAATGGATTCAAGCTATGCAAGAAGAGCTTCAACAGTTTGAGCTGAATAATGTATGGGAACTGGTTAAGCGTCCCGATCCACGGAAGCACAACATAATAGGCACCAAATGGATATACCGCAACAAGCAAGATGAGCATGGTCAAGTTGTCAGAAACAAAGCTCGTCTCGTTGCTCAAGGATATACTCAAGTAGAGGGCATTGACTTCGATGAAACTTTTGCTCCTGTGGCTAGGCTTGAAGCCATACGCATACTGCTGGCCTATGAAAATCATCATAACATACTTCTATATCAAATGGATGTGAAAAGTGCCTTTCTCAATGGCAAGATTGAAGAAGAAGTGTATGTTGCACAACCACCTGGTTTTGAAAATCCAAAACATCCTGATATGGTATACAAGCTCAACAAGGCACTGTATGGCCTCAAACAAGCCCCTAGGGCTTGGTATGATACACTCAAGTACTTTCTGAAGAGCAAAGGCTTCATACCTGGTTCCCTGGATCCCACTCTTTTCACGAAGACATACGATGGTGAACTGTTTGTGTGCCAAATATATGTGGATGACATTATCTTTGGCTGCACCAATCGGAAGTACAGTGAAGAGTTTGGATATATGATGCAAGAGCAATATTAGATGTCCATGATGGGGGAGCTGAAGTTCTTTCTTGGTCTTCAAATCCGACAACAGCGCAATGGCATCTTCATATCTCAAGAGAAGTATCTCAAAGATTGCCTGAAGAAGTTCGGTATGCAAGACTGCAAAGGCTTCACAACACCAATGCCAGCCAAACATCATCTAGGTCCTGACGACAATGGTAAAGAGTTCGATCAAAAGGTATACCGCTCCATGATTGGGTCTTTGCTTTATTTATGTGCATCTAGGCCAGATATCATGCTTAGTGTTTGCATGTGTGCTCGATTTCAAGCGGCACCAAAGGAGTCGCATCACTTAGCTGTGAAGAGAATTCTTTGATATTTGGCTCACACCCCAACTCTAGGATTCTGGTATCCAAAGGGCTCAGAGTTTGATTTGGTTGGATTTTCGGATGCTGATTATGCTGGTGACAAAGTTGATCGCAAGTCTACATCAGGCACATGTCACTTTCTGGGACGATCACTTGTATGTTGGTCTTCAAAGAAGCAGAACTGTGTATCTCTCTCCACTGCTGAATCTGAATACATTGCTGCTGGATCTTGCTGCGCTCAGCTTCTGTGGATGAAGCAAACACTTAAGGATTATGGCATTCATCTGAAGCAAGTGCCACTTTACTGCGACAACGAAAGCGCCATCAAGATTGCCAACAACCCAGTTCAGCACTCGAAGACAAAGCACATTGAAATTCGCCATCACTTTCTCAGAGATCATGTTGTGAAGGAAGACATTGATATCATACACGTCAACACTGAAGAGCAATTGGCAGATATCGTCACCAAGCCCTTGGATGAGAAGAGGTTTTGCAAGTTACGGTGTGAGCTAAATATCTTGGAATCCTCAAATGTCCTGTGATCAGGCACACATCCTAACACTTATGCATATTGATGACTTAGATGTGCAACGCACAAAGTAAAGTATATCTTCAATCAATGAAGACATACATTCTAAGTGTGAATACATTAATGTGGAATTTGACTTCGGAGCGCCACAATAATTGTGCGCCGTGTCTGGGTCTAATACTTCCTATACGGTGGGTAACGCCACCACCAAACGTTCCATTTTGAAGTGTTTAACTCATGGCGTTACCTTGCAATATCTTCACATTGGTTTGGCTTCGAACTTAACATGTCTTCATGATCATCTTCACTACGATGATTATATATATATATATGCTCTAAGTGTTCTGTCCTCTACAGCATTCACTTATAGCTATGTCTTCTTGGTTGAATCTTTTGAACTAAGTGAATGTGATCGGACCCTAACCTCTCTATGCCTTCTATCTCAAACTCTATCTCTCCAAGTCATATGCATTCTGTTGAAACTGTCGAATGTCTTCACTATGTCCTTGTCAGCTGAAGACATAGAGACAACCATAAAAGTCCGTTTTTAATGCTCATTCCTCCACATAAGTTCCGGAGAAGCAGGAACGACTGCCCGACAATTTAGGCGTGCGTGGGACGTGGAACAAACCCCAAACTTCCGCTAACTGGCCACGCGTGCCTCAAATGCGAACCGCCAGGGGCACCTGCGTAATAGCACAGTGCCGCCTCTGAGTCTATAAATTCACAATTACCGCAGTCATTATCTCCTTCTTCCATCCTCGCACGAACCCTAGCGCCACCGCTAGCACTCGACGACGCCGGAGATGAAGTGCTTCGCTGCCGCAACCTCTCCAACGCCGTCCTCACGCCGACCGCGGACATCGTCCTCTCCGCCGTCGCCGTAGGTGTTTTCCGTCGCCAAGTTAGGGCACGGAGGACTGAACTACTCGGCATCAACTTCCTTCCGTCTAGCAGTTCCAGTGTGGTAAATAAAACTTCTTTTTACAGCCTCTTTTGATCTCTTGGTTCTGTCACTTTCAACCATAAGAAGTTTCTCTTCACACCAGTTAGATCTCTCGCTACATCTCATAACATGCCTAGTATATTCACTTGTGCTTCATAAAGTAGTTAGATTCCTCACTTGTACTGATCTATGGGTTCGTACAAATCTGGAACCAACTTCTTATCTATAAGTGAATGTCTTCGCACAATGAGGTCAATGTCTTCTAAACTGATTAATCTTCAAAACCTTCTGAGAATGCATATGACCTCTTCCCCTTCCCTCGCACCTTAATGCTGTCACAGGTACATGTCCATGGGAGAATCCTTCGGTTCTCATAGTCTGCATTCATTTGCAGAATTCCTACAGCATCACATAAACTCTCCTGAAGCCAGTTCCTATTTGTCCAGAAAAAGAAAGCCTTTGAAAGTTTTGAAGCCTTTCAAGTTAAAGTTTATGGCTTCAGTTGCAGCAGCAAGAAAGGGGGGCAGACAGAGACGTGAGGGAACTTCCAAGGATCTGACTGAAGACTTGGCAGAAATGTACAAAACAGATCCAGAAGAGAGCTATGGGCAGCGCAAAACCCGAATCCAATGGATTCGACGCTATTGGGCAGAACAGTGGTTCAAATACCGCTTCGTCACCTAGGAGTATGCTGAAAAGAATGCAATCAAGAGTCCATGGGGGGATATCTTATACAAGAACCTTGTACCCAGAACCAGAGATGAAGCCATTGCTCAAGGCTTCTACCCATGCATGGTCGGAGGACCACAGCCTGATGATGCACATCCGTCATCACTTCTCTGGTGTCGTGACGACAATCTCTTCAAACGCAACCTTCAGTTTGCTCAACAGTCTACGAAGCTAAACAAGAAGAAATTTGGGCTTGACTTCAATCCTGGTCCCTCCTCACCAAGGGCAGATGGCACACGTGACGCGGAACCCAATATCATCGGTCCGTTTGCCAATCTTGAGGGCCTAATCACCCACATCTTAGTCCAAGGGACTGCTGTGAATGACCCTCCAGCTGATTCTGAGTCTGATGAAGCTCCTGCTGTGCCGAAGCCAAAGCAGACAAAGAAACCAAAAGCTTCGAAGCCGGCCCCTTCCTCAAAAATCTCAAGGGCGAAGCCATTGAAAACTGCACCTCCTGAAGTCAGTGTGCAGTCTGAAGATGTATCCCGCATCTCCAAGCCCCTGAAGGATAAGGAGCCCCGGCAACACACAGGCAAAGAGCTCACTGCTGCTGCCATTCTGCGCAGTGAAGCCATTGATCTATCAAACGATGAAGATCTGGGCGATGACGCACTAGAACAGCTCATCAAAAGCAAGGAGGAAGCGGAAATCTTCAACAATCTGCCTCTCTTTGATATCGCCATCATCCACAGCTTCATCGATGAATGGTTTGACACACCAGATATAAGCTTCAATGATCTGCAGCTGCCTGTTGGACTCAGCGTCGCCTTCCAAGGCGCAATTGCTTCAGAACTGGCCATTGCTCAGCGCATTGTTGAGCTGAAGCAGAAAATTGATCACGAAAAAGCTCAGTTCAAGAAGCACATGGCCAATCTCAGCGTGCAGGAAGTGAGAAGCTTCAAAATCATGCCGCATGATCTCAAAGAAAACTTTCTGAAGAAGCATGCTGAAGCTCAAGGCTCGCGTGAAAGGATGAAGTCATTGGCTGACAAATGTGTTCAAGCCTACAACGAGGCTGAAAAGCGCAAGGCACTTGGGCGTCCAGGCATCGACCCCAAGATGGCCGCAAAGAAGAAGAAGCAGCCTGCTGTGAGTGAACCAGAGGCATCAAGACAAGCAGCCACTTCCATTGTCTTCCCAACCGCCACGACTGGCTCGAAGCCAAAGAGCTGGTCAACAGCTTCAGAGCTAAAGAAGACAAGAGCTGCAGAAGCAGAAGCCAGAAAAAGGAAGAGCTCTGAAGCCTCTCCTTCTGCCCCCAGTAAAAAGAAGCGCAAGACTAAGAAATCTAGGGCTGCTCCCACAGAGCCCTTGATGGTTGAACCCCTTTCTGTCATTCACCCCAATGCAGAAAGAAGACTAACAGTTCATGAGCCTGCTCCCACAGAGGCACCTAACGCTGAAGATATTCCAGCAGCCGACCCACTAGCTGCTAAAGACATTGGTCATCAGGACAATGTGCAAGGTGATGCAGCCCTTCCTCAGCTTGAAACAAGCGAACCCATCAGCATTGGTCGTCCTCTGACGCCAATGGCACAAGATGAGTCATGGGCGGATCGCCCTCAGGAGGAAGAAGACATTCAGGCCCAGCCCACTCCGACACCACAAGCGTCGTCTGCGTTCCGTAGGCTTCACAAAGGTCCACGGCCTCAAGTCCAGTCTGCAGAAATTCTGGCTGCATCAGCCGAAGACAATGAAGAAGCACCTCCAGAACTCACTCCCTCGCTCCATCAAGATGCAGTTCCCCAAGAGAACGTGCCTGAAGATGTCCCTCAAACTACTAACACTGAAGCCAATGTGGAGCCCGCCCCACCAAATGCTTCAGCGGACAGCGAAGCCACTGAGCCAGACACTTCAGTTCCTGAGTCTGCTGCAGGTCCACAATTTGACTATCACATAGAGCACAGGCCTCATGTCCAGAAGCCAGTCCCAAGGCTTCCAAGGTTCCCAGGTCCTGCATCAGCACCTGGCTCCTTTGATGTAAACAGCTTCAAGGCAGACAACACATTTTTCGATAGCTCCAAGAACCCCTATTCAAGGGAAAGGATTGTATCAGACAGGTTCTGGAGCTATTCACAGCGCAGCTATTATTCTTGCATCTTATACAACCAAGGTCGCATCTTCCCACACAAGCGCCTTGAGGTTGAAGCTATTGCTGGTCTGCCATGTCTTGAGAAAGCTTTGGACTGCTTCAGGCAAGTGGGTCTGCTGCCGTTCGTGACTGATGAAGAGCACTGGAACGAAGAACTTCTGCTTCAGTTTTATGCCACTCTCCACATCAAAGGCTACAACAGAGATCCTAAGACTTGGATCCTGGAGTGGATGACCGGAAATGTCCATCATGAAGCCAATGCATTCAATATCATTGAGCTCACTGGCCTGCCCACTCCAGGCGAATTCTTCGAGGAAGGGTGTCAACTTCATTCTGAAGCTATTGAGAGCATATTTCAGAGACCTGAACCCAATATGAGTCAGATGCTCTCAATGATGAAGCCATTGCCTCTAGATGCACCCTATCCAACTGAGTTCTTCGTTGAAGACCTAGAGTACCTTCCCAAGACCATATATCATATTATCCGGCGGACTCTCTGGCCCATTAAGGGACACTCTCCACATGCCAAGATTGAGGGTGCAATGAAGACTCTCATATTCTATATCATGCATGGCAAATGCTTCAATGCACAGGATCTTTTCATACGACAACTTGCTGCGTCAGGCTCAGACTTATTTAGTCTAAAAATCTATGCCCCTTGGGTGATGAGGCTGATCAAACTGCACTCTATAATTTCGTATCAGCCCTCAACCCAAAACCATCGCATCTTCCTGCCAGATGTGGATATCTCTGTTGAAGCAATATACCCTGAGCCTGCCAAGCAACCAATAAGTCTTCAGAATGCCGAACACCAGAGCTTCACGCAGAATGTTGAAGGTGTTGAAGCCATGTCCAGGATCTATCCTATGGCTGGCACTACACGTGCACCAGCATCAACTGAAGCCAGAGATAGCACAAACGCTCCAAGACCCAAGAAGCGTGCTCGTGTCCTCACTGACCGAGAGCTTCTTGTGGCCCTTCACCAAAAGCAAGATAGGCATCACGACTGGCTGAAACGTCAGATGAAGAGCCTCTTGGTGGATGTCAATCGTCTTCGAAACCTGGCCACCAAGAATGCCTTCGTTACACATGAGACTTGCCGTCGTACGTGGAAAGGGCTCTCAATGATCTGCACTGAAGCCGAACTTGAAGAGGATGGCTTCACAGAGCGCTTCAAATTTGACACCACACCTCCTAGGAGGGCTGTGATGCGCAACACACTGTCACTTGAAGACTCTGAGTATTCCTCATCTGCTGCCACGGTCACTGCGAGGATCATTGATGAAGATGATGATGCTACTTCACCACCACCCGCTTCAGCACCTCGAAGCTCAGCACCGCCAAACAACTCCACCGACCCTGCTGCGCCTGGGAACGCGTAGAAAACTCTATGTCTTCAAACCTTTTTGGTTATTCCTGACAAAAGGGGGAGAAGCATATGATGTTTATAGTCTTCAAGCGGGTCAATATGGGCGGGTGCCTTGTTTTGTTATACTTGCTTCGTGTTTGCAACTCTTGTTTTGCTTCATTTGGTTCTTTTGAGTTGTAAACACTAAAACTCGATGGTCGTCTGCTACTTGTTTTACCACTCCTTTTGCGAAGATAAATTCCGCATGTGCGACGATAAATTCCGCACTCATCTCATTCTGCAGACGTCCATTTTCCATTATGCATGTTATTATCTTCATATACTTTCACATGCATAGTAGATTGTCATCATAAGCTGAAGCTTATCTCCACAAGTACAACCTGCCATGTGCATTTGCATTCCAAAAGCAAATTAACTTATATGCACATCTTCAGGGGGAGCACTTGCAACTTATGATGACAATTCCTTTACAGACTTCACACTTTATATTCCCCGTTGAAAACTTCAACTAGTTTGTCATCAATCACCAAAAAGGGGGAGATTGTAAGTGCATCTAGTGCCACCCCTAGTTGGTTTTGGAGTATTGACGACAAACCAAGTTGAGGGACTAATGTGTTTGTGAGAATTGCAGGAAAACACAGGTAGAAGTCCCTCATTGATTCGGTTTACTACCAGAGATGACCCCTAAAAATGAATGAAGACATTGAAGTCAAAGGTGGTATATGAAGATATTCACATTGAAGACTATGACAACAGAAGACACGTTATGAAGCCTATGGAACTCCGAAGACTTAGATCTTTCGTAGTTCTTTTTATTTTTGTTGAGTCATAGGAACCACCGTACTGTTAAGTGGGGTCCAGGAGAACAAGTCAGAATGACTTAAGTGATGCCTAAATCAAAAACCTATGTCTTCGAGTGAAGACAATGAGAGCAAATCTTGTCCAGAGCCGGACAAGTCAGCTTTGCTTGTAGCCCAAGTAAAGTTGCCATGAGAGTTCGAAATCTGACCGTTGAGACACGTGTCAGTTCCTTAGTGACCCAGGGTCATTTCGGACAAATCAGGTCGGGTTGCCAAGTGGCTATAAATAGCCCACCCCCACAACCATAAACGGTTGGCTGCTCAGATTTCAGTGCACGGCTTTTGTCGTTTGAGAGCAACCCACCTCGAAGCCTTTGAGAGAAAATTCCTAGTGAGGAGAAAGCCCTAACCACCCAGAGCCAGAGTAAATTGGGCATCACTTAAGTCTTCTTGTCTGTGTGATCTGAAGACTTATTACACTTGAGGACTGTGAATCCTCCAGACGGTTAGGCGTCGCGTTCAGAGCATCCAAGAGACATTGTGGATTGCCAGTGAACGAAGTCTGTGAAGGTTTGGGAGTCTACCTTGAAGACTTACCAGAGTGATTGGGCGAGGACTAAGTGACCTTAGCTCAAGGAGATTACGGTGAGGACTTGGTGTCCTGAACTGTGTGTTCAGGACTGGGTGTCCGGGACTGTGTGTCCTAAGGTTTAAATACCTAGCCGCTCCAACCAGACGTACAGTTGTCACAGCAACTGGAACTGGTCCAACATATCATTGTCTTCAACGAGTCACTGGTTTCATCTTCACTTCCTTCTCTTGCTGTTACTCATTGTGAAGTCATTGCGTGCTTGCTTTATCATTTGTCTTCACAACGTGAATGCATGATCTGTTTGGCTTCATAACTTCTTCCTACTTGATCCTTATTACACTGAAGCTGTTTGTCACTGTGCTTTCACTCTATTGAATACATGACCATGGCTGGCCTAGTGTAATCTAACTTCCGCTGCATAGTAATAGGCATAATCTTCACTGTTTGTCTTCATAACTCCCAAGTTTTGAAGACTTTCATAAAAATCGCCTATTCACCCCCCCCCCTCTAGTCGATATAAACACACTTTTCAGATCCGGATACCATCAGTTGAAATGATACAAGAGAAGGATATACCAAAGACAGCATTCACCACACGGTACGGGTTATACGAATATACAGTCATGTCGTTTGGACTTGACTAACGCCCCTGCCTATTTCATGAGCATGATGGAACAAAGGTGTTCATGGAATGTTTGGATAAGTTTGTTGTGCTGTTCATTGATGATATAATGGTATATTCGAAGAATGAAGAAGCACAAGGAGCATTTGCGTTTAGTTCTCGAGAAACTCAGGGAACATCAGTTGTATGCCAAAGTTCAGCAAATGCGAGTTTTGGTTAGAGGAAGTCGGATTCCCTAGGACATGTTATATCATGAGAGGGGTATAGCAGTTGACCCCCAACGTTCGTCAGTCAACTGAATGTGTTGGCACCCACTATCAGTTAGCGAGATCCGCAGTTTTTCTTGACGTCAGGATACTTATCGGAGATTCATTGAGAATTTTTCCTCAAGATCGCAAAGCCAATGAACAGAATTGATTGAAGAAGGATACCAAGTTTAAATGGATGGAAGATGTGAGGCAAGTTTTCCAGGAGTCTGTAGAAATGCTTGACTACAGCCCCAGTGCTGACACTGCCAGATATATGTAAGGATTTCCAAGTGTATTGCCGACGCCTCTCGCCTAGGACTTGGAAGTGTGCTTATGCAGGACGGAAGAGCATTTTTGTATGCCACAACAACTGAAAACCACACAAGTTGAATTATGCCACGCATGATTTGGAGTCTAGCAGCTGTAGTGCATGCCTTGAAGACTTGGAGAACATTACCTTATTGGAAACCATTTGTGATGTGTACACGGATCATAAGAGTTTGAAGTACATCTTCACACAGAAGGAACTGAACCTTAGGCAGAGGAGATGGTTGGAGCTTCATAAAGGATTTATGACAAGAAGCTTCACTATCATCCAGGAAAGGCCAATTGTCGTAGCAGACGCTTTGAGCCGGAAGAGTTATGCTAATACCCTAGAGAGCACGGGATTACCGAAGGAAGTTAGCCAGAGGAAATCTCCGGGAAACTAATGTGGAGATTGTTCCGAGAGGTTTTGTATGCAAACAATGCAGGTTCAATCTATTGTGTGGGAAAGATTCGAGAAGCTCAAAAGGATGACAAAGAGATGCGCGATAAAAAGGAGAATGACCGAAGGGAAAGGCCAAAGGTTTTCGTGAGATTGAGCCACGGACACCTTATGTATGAGGACCATGTTTGTGCCCAATAACATAGAGATCAGGAAATTAATTACTTCATGAGGCTCTTGACTCACCATACTCGATACACCCAGGAAACACCAAGATGTATTTGGATTTGAAGGAACGTTTTCTGGTGGACAGGGATGAAGAAGGATATCGTCGCAGAGTATGTAGCCCGTATGTGATGTATGTCAGAGAGTGAGGCTGAGCCATCAAAAGCCAGCAGGATTGCTACAGCCTAGGTACTAGAAATGGAAGTGGGATAAACTAGGCATGAATTTTATCACCGGATTTACCAAGGACCAACTCAGGTATGATTCTATATGGGTAGTAGTTGACTGCTTCACCAAGTGGCACACTTTTATCCAGTGAAAACAACTTATACCAATGCAAAGTTAGCCAAGATATATATGACCGGAATCGTATGTTGCATGGAGTTCCGAGGACCATCGTATCAGATAGAGGAACACAAGTTTACCTCAAAGTTGTTCGGCATCAGATGCACCAGACTTGGGAACGAGGATTGGGAAGTTCAGTAGTAGCATTTCATCCCGTAGACAGATGGACAGACCGAGAGATTCAACCAGATTCTGGAGGACATGTTGAGGGCCTGTGCGCTAGGATTATGGATCTAGTGGATGACAAATCTGCATAAAGCAGAGTTCTTATTACAACAATAGTAACCAAGCTTTGAAGGATGGCCGTTCGAAGGCCCTGTATGGACGAAGGTGCAGGAACACCGTTGATGTGGATGAAGTTGGAGACCGACAGTTGTTTGGACCAGACTTGATCAAAGAGTCTGAGGACAGAGGTTAAAATGATTCGAGATAGACTGAAGGATAGCTCAGTCTAGACAGAAGAGTTATGCATATTCGAAACGCAAGGAGGTAACCTATGAAATTGGAAACAGAGCATATCTGCGGAGTATCACCTTTGCGAGGAGTTGAAACGTTTTGGAGTTAAAGGAAAGTAGCCCCGAGATTTGTAGGAACCGTATCGTGTTTTTGAACGGATGGGAGAAGTGCCTACAAGTTGGGTTAGCGAAGGACTGTCAGGAAGTTCGATGTGTTTCACGTTTCCAGTTGAAGAAGTGCCATGCTGAGATGGCTGACTATACCGCTAAGAGATACCGTACCCTTGGAGCGATTCAGTTGGACAATGATGACTTCTATGAGGGAGAAGCCAGTCAAGATTTTGGAGTTTGCCAGTCGAGTCACCCACAGCAAGGTTAACAAGTTTTGCAAAGTTCAGTGGAGCCACCATACCGAGGATGAAGCCACCTGGGAACGAGATGATGATCTTCGCAAAGACCACCCACACCGATTTTCTAGCCAACCCGAATCTCGAGGGCGAGATTCATCTTAAGCGGGGTAGGTTTGTAACATCCCAAATTTTCAATTTGGAATGTTATACATAGATCATTCTTGCATATCATATTTTATTGCATTTCGTCTCGCGATCCTCGAAATCCTAAGCAACTCAAGGACCCTCGGAGAGAGTTGGGGATTTCCCCAGTTTTCAAATTTGATTTTTATCAAATATTGAAACGAGGATTTTTTTTTGTTTTAATTATTTTTCCCTCCGAAAATATTTCATATTAAAGTATATGAGAGGAGATAACATGACTTCTCCAAAATAATTGAAATATTGGAGGAAAAATATTAAAATCAAATATTTGTTTTTAATTGGATTTTATTGCAATTTTGTTTGCATTAGATAAATTGCACTTTTTCAAAATTGCATTTTAGGGCCAAGAAAATGTTCATCTCGTTCTAAGTATTTTATTTATACGATAACAATTTGTTTTGGCATTTTTAGATTTTTATTTTATTTTCTAGGATTTTTTCTGTTTGGCGGAATTGTTTAAAAAAAATCTTTGGGTGCCGACTGGGCTGAAACCCAGTCGGGCCGGCCCATATTCCCCGCCGCCTCGTCCCATGCCAGGACAGCGCCGCCGCCGCCGCCGACTCGGACGGAGTCCGAGTCGGACTCCGCCTCCCCGCCGCCTTGCCCCTCCCCAAGCCACCTCCCCTCCCCTCTTTAAATGCCCAAGCCCCCCCCCCCCCCCCCCCCCCGCCACCATCATCCACCCTGCCGCCCGTAGCCCCGCCACCGCAGCCGCGCCGCCGCCTCTACTGCGCCTCGCCGCCGCTGCAAGCCGCCGCCGCTCCCGCGCCTCGCCGCCTCGCCCCGTGTAACATCCCAAAATTCTAAATTTTGGAATGTTATAATAAATAGATAGATTTGATTGATTGTTTGATTGATTGTCTGAAAGTGAGTGAAATTCGAAACTTTTGAAAGTTAAATGAGAGGGAATAAAAGGACTTTCCCAAACTTTCATATTTGCTTTCTGATCTCCATGAATTAAAATTCTTTTCAAACACAAAACCCTAGAGAGAAGATGACATGACTTCTTCCATTTAAAAATGAAAAGGGTGTTTGAAAAATAATTGAATTTCATTTGGAAATATTCCAATTCTGAAACTTTATGCAACTCAATGATTTTCACGAGAGAAGATAAAATGACTTCTTAAAATTATATGAAATATGAGTTGGGAGTTTCAAAGAATTAAATTCAAAGTTCTTTTGAATTTATTTTCAATTTGGAATGTTATACATTAGACCGTCATGCTTATCTTATTTTCTTGTATTTTGGTCGATCCTAGAAATTTCACGCAACTCAAGGACCTTTGGAGAGAGTTGGAGATTTCATTATTTTCATATTCGAGAGTTTTCTCGAATTTGAAAAGAGGATCATTTGATTTATTTATTTCATCTTCAATAATTTTTCCGTTATCAAAAATATAAGAGAGGGAATAATATGACTTTCCCAAAACATAGGAAAAATGAAGATTTAATAAATAAATCAATTTTTGTCTTCCGGTGTTTATTTGCATTTTATTTGGATAGGGAAAAATGCGCGTTTTCAAAAATTGCATTTTAGGCCCGGATAAAAGTTCCTTTTGTTCGGCTCATTTTTAGGAGTCGGGGAAAATTTACTTTAGTTTTTTTGGAGCTCGTTTAGATTTTCTTTTCTGTGTTTTTCTGCGCGTGAAATCGTTTAAAAAAATTCGCAGCACCTTGGGCCAAGGCCCAGCCAGCAGGCCGGCCGGCCAGGCCCCAGCCCAGCCTCCCGTGCGCGCAGCGCCAGGCAAGGCAGGAGGCCGCCGCCTCGCCTCTTGCCCTTAGCCGAGTCCGGCTAGGACTTTAGGCCGGTTAGCCCCTCCCTTTTCCTAGTTTCGTTTTCCTATTCCTATTCCTAGTCTAATTCCTTGCCCCCTACCCCAAGTAACCTCTCCCCTCCCCAATATAAATACCCCAACACCTTCCCCCCCTCTAAACACATCAAATCAAACCCCCCCTCTCCTCACACCAAAAACCCAAACCCCCTCTCCTCGCCAAGCCGCGCCCCACCCCGCGCCCTACACCGCCGCCGCGCCACCCCTCACCCGCGCCGCCGCACCCCTCACCTAGCGCCGCCGCCACACCTTTGCCCACGCCGCCGCCCTACGCCGCCGCCGGAGCCCCTCGCCGGAGACCTCGCCGAGGTTGCCCCGCATCTCTTTTCCTCGGATCCTTTTCTTCTAATCGTTCCGATTCTTTTCTTCTCTTCTGATTCATTTTCTAGATCGGTTTTCCGTTTCTTTTTCAGTTTTCTTTTTCCGAAAACCCTAGATCGGTTTTCGTTCTTCTTTCGGACCGTTCGTCTCAACGAACGTGATCACCGATTATTCCCGGTTAACGACGCCCGTTCGTTTAACCGTTCGTCTTTTTCTTCTCGTCGGATTTATTCCGCGTCTTTTCCGCGATCGCGATCTCAGATCCGATCTTCGTTCTAGTCTTTCTTCTCGCTCGTTTATCGGAATGAGGTGATTCAAGCGCCTGGAGTTTCATTTCGAGACCGCCGTTCCGTTTAATCAACTTAAACAAGCTTTTGCCCTGGTAAAATTTGACCTAGTTTCAACTTGCTAGAACCGAGTTGTTTTCTTCCACCGTTTGTTTTCCGTCGTTTGTTCGGTTCGATCTTTCTTTGCAACCGGAGTTCTTAAGTTGAACCTTCTGGTTCGTTCTCTTGTTCGAGTTTTACCTGTGCATTAGATGAGTACTTATTGTATGCATGTTGTTTGTCTGCGATAGATCACCAGGATTGCGCCGCTTGTTACTTCGAAACCCTAGGACTCGCGGATCATCAGCAAGGCAAGTTCACACTTTGATCATACCTTTTCTACAACCCATGTTTTTGCATTAGATCAATCCTCTCACATTGCATGATTAGGATCTAATTAAACTGTGGGATGGGAAGTAGATGAGGTAGTACCTATTACCTGTATTACTATGAACCTTTGGGAGTTACTTCTACGTTTGCTTATTATGCCATGCTATGCTAGTAGACATGGATTGGGTGAGTGATATCCATGACAGATGTGAGTTGATAATTTTAATGGTTTATCTAAGGTGGCAACTTAAACACACATCTGGGTGGATTGAGGCACCTGATGTCTATCAGGACTTGCCTATTTTTTTGGACCGCCACCCAGGCTCAAAGGGATCATAAGATAATTCATGCTAGAAACTTCCGTGTGCAGCCACAAGCCATTATGGGCTCTGGCATAGTTGACTAAGTTGTGCGAACTCTTACAGTGGTGGACTAGCAGATGTAGGGGATGTAGGTGTACCGGTCTACCCAATCGTAAGGTGCTAACGCCTCTGAAAGACTATGTCTCGGTCATCCGTTTTCTCAAACACCATGTAGTGCGAGAAAACAAACGGAGGCGATCGAGTCGTGTGGGGAAAAGTGCGCAAACCTCTGCAGAGTGTACAAACTAATCATGATTAGCCGTGTCCCCGGTTATGGACAACTTGAGTATCTAGTACTTGAATATCAAGTGAATCTCAACATGTTACTTCTAATTAATGTTGTTGGGTTTTAATTATTTTTAATTGGGATTGAGAATGCTGTCAACCATTCTCAATGTTCAACAACCACCATGATAGTTAAATAAATTTATTCCTTTGCAGTAGGGAAAAATTGGTTTACGCAAAAACCTTATAACCATAGAGCTTTTTCCACCAGCCAAATATGCATGTAGTGATAGCCATTGTTCATCATTCTCTATGGTGTGAATTTGCCAGTACATTCAATGTACTGACCCGTTTCGGGCTGCAACGTCTCATGTTGCAGGTTTCTTACGACGAGTAAGTGTTACGTTAGGGTTACGACTTCTACACTCAACTTTACCATTGGTGTTGATGGGAATCCACAACCTTGTTGCTTCCGCTATATGGATTGAGGTAATAGTATTTACGTTACTTTATACATGTGATTTACCTCTGTTATAAATCCTTCGAGTACTGTGTGTGTCAGCATACTGATCCAGGGATGACACATAAGCACAGAGACTTGATCCATTCGGGTCGGGTCGCTACACCCCGCCGCCGCTCCCGCGTCTCGCCGGACCCGATGAAGTAGCCGTTCGCCACCGTTTTTTTATAGAAACTGTTTCGATTTTTTTTAAAAAACCTAGTTCGTTTTTTTAAGATCGGTTCGCCGGTTTTTTTAACGAACGGTTTTCGCTCGTTAGTTACACACAACGAATGCTTGTTCGTTAGCCTGTTCGTCAGCTTTCTTTTATCGGATTTTTCCGCGATTATTTCTGATCGCGATTTCTAATCCGATTTCTGTTTCAGTTTATCTTTTCGCTCGTTTATCGGAATCAGGCGATTCAAGCGCCTAGATCTTCATCTCGAGACCCTCTTTCTGTTTAATCAACATAAACAAGATTTTGCTACTGTAAAATGTGACCTTAGTCCAGATTAGTAAATGAATCTTGTTTATTTCGCCGTTTGAGTTTCGTTGCTCCGTTTGATTTGATTCTTTTTTGCAACCGGAGTTCTTAAGTTGAACTTTCTGGTAGATCTTCTTATTTGAGATTTACCAGTGCTTCTTTGCTTGATTGCTTATGTATGCTATTGTTTGTTTGCGATAGAATTCCCGGAGTGCGAAGTGTGTTATTTGGAGTCCCTAGGTTTCGCGGATCATCAGCTAGGCAAGTAACACTTTGATCATACCCCTTTATCACCCAGTTTTTATGCATTACTTCCAATCCTCAAACATTGCATGATTAGGATGCCATTAACATGTGGGTTGGGAAGTAGTTGATGAGGTAGAACCTATTGCCCTGCTATATTCAAACCTTGGGAGTTACTTATATGAATTGCTTATATTGCTATGCTATGCTCATAGACGTGGTTTGGGTGAGTGAAATCCATGACAGATGAGAGATTGTTAATTAATGGTTTAACTTAAGGTGGCAACTTGAATGCACATCTAGGTGGATTGAGGCACCTGGAGAACCCAGTGTTGCTGTATTTTTGGAAATCCCGGGGTTCCGTGTGATTTTCCTATGGACCACCACCCAGGCTCAAAGGGAACTAAGATGATTCATGCTAGAAACTTCCGTGTGCAGCCACAAGCTATTATGGGCTCTAGCATAGTTGAGTAAGTTACGTGAAGCTCTTGAAGAGGTGGATCAGCAGGTAGTGGGTTGTAGGTTTGGTATGGTCTGCCCGGAGTAGAGAGTTAATGTTCCTGAAAGACTGTGTCTCGGTCATCCGTTTCTCAAACACCATGTAGTGCGAGAAATCCAACGGAGGCGATCAAGTCTTGTGGGGAAAAGTGCGCAAACCTCTGCAGAGTGTACAAACTAATCATGGTTAGCCGTGTCCCCGGTTATGGACATCTTGAGTATCTAGTACTTGGAGTATCTTAAGTATCTCATCATTTTTTAACTTAATATTGTTGGGTTGATAATTACTTTAATTGGGATTGAGTTGGAGGAACCTTCTCAATGATGTTTCAACTACCATGATAGTTAAATTAAAATCTATTCCTTTGTTGTAGGGAAAAATTGGCTTTTCACAAAAACTATAACCATAGAGCTTTCCACCAGGCAAATATGCATGTGGTGATAGCATTATTCTGTTCTTGCTTTACTATGTTACTTTGCCAGCATATTCCATGTGCTGGCCCATTTTCGGGCTGCAACGTATTATGTTGCAGACTTTTCAGACGAGGAGTAAGGTTCGTTAGGTCGTTGCCGTGCAGCTCAGCTATGTCGTTGGAGTTGATGGACTCACTTTATCTTCCAAGCCTTCCGCTGTTATCATATTAGATGGCCTTAAGCCATATTTATTGTAATAAGTTCTCTTTGGAGACATTCGATGTAATAAGTGTGTGATTGCTACTCTGTTATAAATCCTCAGTTACTGTGTGTGTCAGCATTACCGATCCAGGGATGACACTGAAGCACAGAGACTTGACCGTTTGAGGTCGGGTCGCTACAGGAAATTCATTGAGGAATATGAGGATCACTTCCCTGGTGTCTATGACAGCTTCAAGGCGTGTGGAGTCGATGAGTTTGTGGCTCAGAAGCTAACAAAGTGGAATGATGAGCTCATCATGCAGTTCTACTCCACAGCTCATTTCTACCCAGATGGAAGGATTGTCTCGATGTCTGAAGGCACTAGGTACCAGTCAACAATTGCAGAATGGGCTCAGTTGATCAATGCCCCAGAAGAACAAGAAGATGACTTGGATGTCTATGCCAAGAAGAAGAAGGATGACAACACCATGGCACACATGTACAAAGAGATCCCAAATGCTGCTCTTGAGACACACAAGTTTGGATCAGTACATTACCTTCTGTCAGGCTTGCCAACAATCAACTGGATCCTCAGGCACACTATCTTTTGCCAAAG
This sequence comes from Triticum urartu, assembly GCF_003073215.2. Classification (NCBI taxonomy): domain Eukaryota; kingdom Viridiplantae; phylum Streptophyta; class Magnoliopsida; order Poales; family Poaceae; genus Triticum; species Triticum urartu. The sequence continues at coordinate 402,284,934 of NC_053025.1, read as the reverse complement.
TCAGGTGATCACAAGATGATCAGAGGTCACTCCATCAACTTGCTACACATTTTTGATGTTCCTCAAAAGTTCAAAGTCATGAGCCTAATTGTGGAAACCATAAAGAGGACAGCTGCAGATCAGAAGAGAAGTTGTGGGTATGCCCCCACAGATCCAGGAGCTGATCAACTCCAAGATGGGCACTGGCACATATCTGCTGGACAAGGAGCACCTGCCCATCTACCCAGACTTTGAGGACAACACTGTGGTGATGGATGAAAATGAACCATCTCCTATGCACGCACAAGCCAAGAAGGAGAAGGCAAGGGCTGAAAAGGCTGCAAAGATGCCAACCACTGAAGAGGCATCTCAGTATCTTCTGAAGAGCAAGCAAGATCAGCTTGGCTACTTGATTGCCTCCACTTTGAGGATTGAGAAGGGATTGGCTACCCTGACTCAAAACCAGGAGAGCTTGGAGAGGATCGTGGAGCAGAAGTTCTATGACTTAGATGTGAAGGTCACTAAGATCCAGTCAGTCGTTGAGCAACTTCAGGATGAAGTGAAGGAGAAGAAGGGCAAGACAACCACTTATGCTTTTGCTAGAGTGCCTGTCACAGACACCAGAGCAACTTCATCTACACCAGCTACAGCTTCAGTGCCACCAGCTCCAGCACCTACTCCACCAGCTCCATCTACATCAACTGACGCCTTCCTCCTTGGAGTTCTGTCTACACCACCACCTGAAGACCAAGCCTGAGAGTCGATTTAGCACTATGCACTTTTTATGAACTTTTTGGTAACTTGTTGCCAAAGGGAGAGAGAATGTATAGATCATAGGCTTCGAGAGAGAGTGTTGCTTTTGTTCTCTCTTGCGTTTCTCCTTGGTGGTTGAACTTTATTATTTGCTTGGTTGAGATACTTTATACTTTGTGCTTGCTTAGATGATCCTATGTTCGATCATATGCTACCGTAATGCTTGTTGGATGACATTATCCTTTTATATGATCACTCACTTTGCTTGGTGATGAGTGCATGTATTTTAATTATTATCATTTTGAGCGCTCCACCAAGATGTATGTGACATGGAAGAGTAACCCATGATCCTAATTCTTTGTGCATTTGCAGTCCAAAGCAAATCTTAAACTATGCACAAATTTAGGGGGGTGCTGTTGCTTTTCACATACTTCTCAAAGCGACAATGTTTTTCACTCTTATTATCATTTGTCGTAGCTTTGATCTATATGTTGTCATCAATTATCAAAAAGGGGGAGATTGAAAGTGCAACTATCCCTAGGTGGTTTTGGTAATTCCTAACAACATATAGCTCATTGAGCTAATGCTATTTCAAGATTAATATCTCAGGAAAGCTCAATGATTGGCATTGCATGGATGAGAAAAGTGGACCCCTCAAAATGCTAAGGACAAAGGATTGGCTCAAGCTCAAAGCTCAAGACTCTACTTTTTCCATTTTAGTGATCCAAGATCACATTGAGTCTATAGGAAAAGCCAATACTATCAAGGAGGGATGAAGTGTTGCTTAATGAGGTTATTGCTCAAAATGCTTAGTGATGTGCTCCAAAACCCTCAACTACTTTCTCACATCAACATATGACCTAAACCAAAAGTCAAACTCGGCCCCACCGATTCTTCCTATCCGGCGCCACCGAGTTTCAAATGTCATAGCCACTGCCACAAACCCTAGGCAAATCGGTCTCACTGATAGGGATCTCGGTCTCACCGAGATGGGGTTGTAATCTCTCTATTTCCCTTCGTAACATCTCGGTCTCACCGAGATGAGCGATCGGTCCCACCGAGATTGCAATGTAAACTCTCTGTTTTCCCTTCGTAACGTTTCGGTCTCACCGAAATGAGCAATCGGTCCCACCGAGTTTACCTGACTAACTCTCTGGTTAGCTTATTACCAAAATTGGTCTCACCGAGTTTTTGTAATCGGTCTCACCGAGATTACACTATGCCCTAACCCTAATCATATCGGTCCAACCGAGTTGCATGTCAGTCCCACCAAAAACCCTAATGGTCACTAGCTTTGCTGAATCGGTCTGACCAAGTTTAACCATTCGGTCCCACCGAGTTTGGGAAGTTATGTGTAACGGTTAGATTTTGTGTGGAGGCTATATATATCCATCCACCACCTCTTCATTCGTGGAGAGAGCCATCAGAACGAACCTACACTTCCAACTTACTTTTTCTGAGAGAGAACCACCTACACTTGTGTTGAGACCAAGATATTCCATTCCTACCATATGAATCTTGATCTCTAGCCTTCCCCAAGTTTGTTTCCACTCAAACCTTCTTTCCACCAAATCCAAATCCTGTGAGAGAGAGTTGAGTGTTGGGGAGACTATCATTTGAAGCACAAGAGCAAGGAGTTCATCATCAACACACCATTTGTTACTTCTTGGAGAGTGGTGTCTCCTAGATTGGCTAGTTGTCACTTGGGAGCCTCCGACATGATTGTGGAGTTGAACCAAGGAGTTTGTAATGGCAAGGAGATCGCCTGCTTCATGAAGGTCTACTGCCAGTGAGGCAAGTCCTTCGTGGGCGATGGCCATGGTGGGATAGACAAGGTTGCTTCTTCGTGGACCCTTCATGGGTGGAGGCCTCCGTGGACTCGCACAACCATTACCATTCGTGGGTTGAAGTCTCCATCAACATGGAGGTACAATAGCACCACCTATCGGAACCATGACAAAAAACATCTGTATCTCCAATTGTGTTTGAATCCTCCAAACCCTTCCCTTTTACATTCTTGCAAGTTGCATGATTTACTTTCCGCTGCTCATATACTCTCTGCATGCTTGCTTGAATTGTGTTAAGATTGCTTGACTTGTCCAAAGTTGCTAAAATATGCCAAGAACTAAAATTGGGAAAAAGCTAGATTTTTATTTGGTCAAGTAGTCTAATCACCCCCTCTAGACATACTCTCAATCCTACAGCTGTCCCGATGCACCTCCGCGTGTTGCTGTCGTTGATGCCAAGTCGGACAACTAACGAACGAGCAGTGCCTCCGGGGTTTTTCGCCTAGTCCCCGCTCCGATGAACGTTTTGGAATCGCCAAGTCAAACTACAACGCAAAGACCATGTACAACTACTGATCCCGTGGATGTCACCAAGTACCTCTACCGACGACCTGAACATCTACGTAAAGTGTACCACTACCGTCGTCTTCGGAAATCGCTAAGAACGACAAGTACCTTGACGCCCGATGCATAGAACAACTACCATCGCCGACGACCCGGATAGCAGAAATGCCAAGTACCCCTTCGAGTTGACGAGATCGGCAAGTTCGAAGACCCCAAGTACCTCTTCGAGATGACCGAGTACCACTACCGTCGACCCTTGAAGACTCCGTGGAGGTCAAGTTCCTCGCCGTGACCCCGAACATCTACAGAAACTTGTGCGACAAAGAACGTGAACGACTATTGTCGCCAAGAGAATGACTACTTCCCACAACGACCCGTGAACGTCTACTTACTCTATGTTGCACCGAACCCGAACCGTCCCGTTTGCACGCTTCGAAGGTATAACCACTGAGACGACGCCCGTGAACGAATGCATGTGTTGTATGAGATGCATGTTTGGATGTTGTATCCTCCTGTGAACGTTAGTTGTTTCCCTCGCTTGGCAGCGTCGTCGACCCGTGGGAACCCGGTATCCGGGATCACCCCACCATCGTTGCATGACACGCTCCATCACATTTCCTTTTGCTCCGGTATCTCCATGAGCTACGGGAACCGATATGTTGCCATGGCATCATTTCTGTTGTTGTTGCCATGGCACCCCTTTCTTTCCGCCACGATGCCAAATGCTTCATAACATGCTCTTATCAACATTTTTATAAAATTGCATAAACTTGCTTATGTCATTCGCATCATGATAACAACATTTAAATACTTAAAATTGTTGTTGCATTAAATTGCTTAATGCATGTGGGGGGTTTACCGGAATGGTTATTTGTTGTTTCCGGCCTCATTTAAAATGCCTAACTATGTATTTTACTCATGTTTCACCCCTTGCCATGTTTAATAACATTTAATATTGTTGGGTACATAAACGGGAGAGAACTAAATAATGGAATGTTGTGTCTTGTCAATATGCATTTCGTTGCATATTGAGCTCCACTTAATTTGTAGTATTGTTTGTGCACTTTGGCATGACATGCCTCATTAAACCGGACATGCATCATACTTGTTTGTGCATCATGCCATGTTTATGCTTGGTTGTTTACTATGTTGCTTGCTTCTTTCAGGGTTGCTTCTCTTGTTAGCTTCGGTTTCGTTTTGGAGTTGTGAGGATCCGTTCGACTACGTCCGTTTGTCTTCTTCATGGACTCGTTCTTCTTCCTTGCGGGATCTCAGGCAAGGTGACCATACCCTCGAAATCACTTCTATCTTTTCTTGCTAGTTGTTCGCTCTATCGCTATGTCACGCTACCTACCACTTGTTTATCATGCCTCCCATATTGCCATGTCCAGCCTCTAACCCACCTTCCTAGCAAACTGTTGTTTGGCTATGTTACCGCTTTCACTCAGCTCCTCTTATAGCGTTGTTAGTTGCAGGTGAAGATGAAGTTTGTTCCATGTTGGAACATGGATATGTTGGGATATCACAATATCTCTTATTTAATTAACGCATCTATATACTTGGTAAACGGTGGAAGGATCGGCCTTATGCCTGGTGTTTTGTTCCACTCTTTCCGCCCTAGTTTCCATCATACCGGTGTTATGTTCCTTGATTTTATGTTCCTTATGTGGTTGGGTGTTATGGGAACCCCTTGACAGTTCACTTTGAATAAAACTCCTCCAGCAAGGCCCCACCTTGGTTTTAACATTTGCCACCTAAGCCTTTTCCCTTCGGTTCCGCAGACTCAAGGGTCATCTTTATTTTAAACCCCCGGGCCAGTGCTCCTCTGAGTGTTGGTCTAGACTAGAGCACCGTGCGGGACCGTCCCTTGGCAACTTGGGTTATGTTGCTACCTGTATGCTTAGCTTATTCGGTGTGCCCTGAGAACGAGATATGTGCAGCTCCTATCGGGATTTGTCGGCACATCCGGGTGGTCTTGCTGGTCTTGTTTTACCATTGTCGAAATGTATTGTAACCGGGATTCCGAGACTGATCGGGTCTTCCCGAGAGAAGGAATATCCTTCATTGACCGTGAGAGCTTGTGATGGGCTAAGTTGGGACACCCCTGCAGGGTTTAAACTTTCGAAAGCCGTGCCCACAGTTATGTGGCAGATGGGAATTTGTTAATGTTCGGTTGTAGAGAACTTGACACTTGAATTAATTTCAATGCATCAACCGCATGTGTAGTCGTGATGGTCTCTTTCCGGCGGAGTCCGGAAAGTGAACACGGTCTGGTGTTATGCTTGAACATAAGTAGTTTCAGGATCACTTCTTGATTACTTCTAGCTTCTCGACCGTTGCGTTGCTTCTCTTCCTGCTCTTATTTGCGTATGTTAGCCACCATACATGCTTAGTGCTTGCTGCAGCTCCACCTCATTACCTTATGCTACCCATAAGCTTAAATAGTCTTGATCTCGCGGGTGTGAGATTGCTGAGTCTTCATGACTCACAGATACTTCCAAACAGTTGCAGGTGTCGACGATACCAGTGCAGGTAACGCAACCGAGCTCAAGTGGGAGCTCGATGAAGATCTTGGTCGTTGTTATTTGTCTTTTCTGGATGATCAGTAGTGGTGCCCAGTTGGGACGATCGGGGATCTAGCATTTGGGGTTGTCTTCTTTTATTTTGGTTCCATAGTCGGACCTTTGATTGTATTATGCGTGATGTATGGTTAACTTGTTATTTGTGTGATGTGGCGATTGTAAGCCAACTCTTTATCCCTTTCTTATTCAGTACATGGGATTGTGTGAAGATTACCCCTCTTGCGACAAAACTACCATGCGACTATGCCTCTAAGTCATGCCCGGAGACATGGGAGATATAGCCGCATCGTGGGTGTTACATGACAATACGAGGCAAAGAGGAAGGCACATCCTCGAATGAAAATAATGCCTCTTTGCACACAAAAGCATAGCAAATAGCTTTGCTGACATCTAGATCGTCAATATCAAATTTGGTCGCAAGTAAACATGCAGTTTTCAATTTAATTTCATAAGCAACACTAGATGGTTTATTATTAGGCTTCATTTGTTGCTCAAATTCTTTTGCCACAATATGATTTTCACTCTTATGTTTCTCCTATTTTTCTTTATGAGCTCCATTAATATCATCTTTCAAAATGGAATTAGGAGACATAAGAAGCAAAGTAATATGTTTATCCTTATGAATAAGAGTATACTGATTGTTTCTACCATGGTGTATAGAATTTTTATCAAATTACCATGGTCTACCAAGTAATAAGGAACATGCTTGCATGCTACCACATCACAATCAATGTAATCAGCATATGTATAAATACTAAAATGCACACGAACAACACGTGTTACCTTAACCTTGCCGCTGTTGTTGAACCATTGGATGTAGTAAGGATGTGGATGTGGTCTTGTGGTGAGAGATAGCTTCCCCACCATCTCCATGCTAGCCAAGTTGTTGTAGCTCCATCCATCAATGATGACGCAAACAAAACGTTCCTTCACAACTCCCTTTGTATGGAACAAATTATGCCTCTGATTTTGCTCAGCTTGTGTGACATGCACACTCAAAACACGTTGAGCAACCAGACTAAGGCATAGCCTAGTGGTGGGAAGGCGCTGATGCCTTCCCACCCACTCAGGTTCAAGGCACGGTACTTGCAATTTGGGTTTGTTGTACCAATTATACTTTAGGGGGTTCCCTTACAGTCTTTCTTTCCAAAAAAACACGTTGAGCACCTAAACTTCCATACCTGTCAGCATCTTCAGCAGCCATGTATTGCGTCTCATGATCAGAATCATCTCCACCGTGTTCTTCACTTGTAATAAGAGCCAAAGTCTCCTCATCATAGTCACTAGCGGACTCATACCCATCATCCTCAGTAGCAATCATAACACGTGGAGATTGGCATTCGCTTGCATAATGACCTCTACCCTTACAACGAGGACAAATAATATCATGTCTGTGCCCTGTTGATGCATGGATGAAGAAGAGCTCTGTGCAGGCCCGGTAGGTGTGCTCTTGGCAGATATTGGTGATAGTGCCTACTTTGTTGTATCATGGTTGGAGGTGGTAGCTGACGGAGGTGTCGGTGTAGCAGAACATGTGGAAGCAGAAGATGCATGCGGTGTCCATGATGAAGGTCGACCTGTAGAAAAATTACTCCGCGCTAATGCGTGTCGATCCTGCACTTGACGTTCAGCTTTGCAAGCAAGATGGAATAAAGGAGTGATATTGTTATACTACTTATACTCTAAAATGGTCTGAATCTCTCTATTTTGATAGAGGGAAAGGTATCCGTATTTTGATGAGATGGTGGCTATCATTTTTGGTGGAGTAGACTTTGATGATGCGACTATGAACGTGCGAGGATGTCACGCCTTACCAATCGCTAAACCAACTCTGAGAGTTTATTGACTATGTCGGTGCATGATCAACCTGACCACGAGGGTCTATTTTCTGCAAGCAAACAAAGAACAAGGAAGAAACTGAAATTTCAATCTGGATATTGTGAATAAAAGAGGAAAGCTTTATTGATCAAGTGGTGTTCTGTGACGTCTTGGTCTGGTCGTTGAACACAAACAAAGTACGCGAAGTTGCAACTATGGCGAACTTTTAATCTAAACAAAACCTAAAATCTAAACGACACCCTAAGGGCAGTACATATGGAGGAGTAGGGGGAATTTCGTGGATCCTTGTAGGATGGGTCGGAAACCAACCCTAACTTTGATTCCCCACACATACGGACTCTAAAAACATCCTATACTTAAGTATTTCGAAGTTACAAGGGCCTGGCCCAAAAAGAAGGTGGTGCAGCACCTAAAATTAGCTATGGACGAAAGTTATGTGGGGGCATCTTGTGTATTTCGTCCTTGTCCTTGTAGGTCATCACGGAGGCTTCAAAGTGCTCAAATATGCACTAGAAACGCCATTCTGGATTCCTTCGTGCGTGCCTTCATCTCCATGCTTGATCCTGCTCCAGTGTTCATCCCTCTTGTCTATGCTCGGCCCTTCATTAGTAATCAACACAAATGTATCCAATTTAGGCAGCATCATATTCTCATGAACATTATAATTGTCACCAAGAAACGAAAGTACTTGGTAATTCAATTGGCGTGCACAAGCTCTAGTAATTGGTCCAGTATGTATAGCAGCGGGGGCTGTGGGTGTAACAATGGTATTGATGTCGCGCGAGCTCTAGTAGTTGGTCCAGTATGCCTAGCTTCATTATCCTCAACAATACCACATCTAATCATGCCACTTTGTAATTCCTGATAATACTCCTCTACAGAATTTTTCCTTGTCTCAAATGCTATAATTTTTTAACCAATTCATGTTGATAATATGGTGGAACCCAACGAGTATGCATAGCAGTTTTTAAAGCAGCCCAAGTAGTAGGGATATTATCATGATATAATCTATAATGTTCAGACCACCAAAGAGAAGCAAAACTAGTGAATTCACAAGCAGCAGCAGCAACACGTCTGTCCTTAGGATATTGTAAGCATGTGAAACGTTGTTTAGTTTCTAACTCCCAAGTAAAATATACATCAAGAATGTATCTACCCTCAAATGGTAGAATATTCAATTTTACTTTAGGAATATGGTCATAATTTCGTACCTGAGGTGCTGCTGTAGACCTACCGTTGTGATTATATGCATGAGGTCGGCCTGGTGCTGGTGGATGCACGTAGTTCTGATTTTGATCAACCTCATCCTCGTAATAGTCCTCCACCTCTGCAGTAGCATTAGGAGCTATAGAAGCATCAACAGCAGTAGCAGCGGCACTAGAAGTTTGTCCTGGCTCGAGAGGCACACGCTGCGCTCGCCTTGCTGGATCACGACGTGGAGGTGGTTGTTGATGTTGTTGCAATGGTGTAGCAGATGTGGGTGGTGGTTGTGGTAGACATGCGAGTACTTACTCGAACTTGGCATCCAACTTGGTGTCAATTGTCTTCTCAATGTCATCAATCCTCTCGAGCGCCTTTCCAAAGATGGCCATCACGTCTTCCACCCATTGACCAACATTTGCTGAAATTTATCATGAAGCTCCTTCTTCGTCATGTTCTCCCAGTCAATCTCGTCGGCTTGTGGTCCTACCATGGTTAGCAGCAATAGAAACACACAAAATATGGCCCTACAGACTACTAGAAAGTGTTGGTAGTGGTGTGTCACAAATCCATCAAGCAAATCTCAAATTCTTACCAGTTCTTACCCAACAGCAGGTGGTGATCGGCAACCATTGTAGTCAAAACTCTCAAATCTTGGACAGAGCGATTGCCAGGTGGTGTCAAACGCATGAATGTAGATGTATGTGGAGCTGGGAAGGCTTATGATATGGTAGAAAAATGTCAACAATAATCAATTCAGAGATGCAAAGTTGAATAAGCGCTCAACGACGGTAATGTGCTTGTCTGATGCTAGAGAGACATGAGCCTAGAACACTAACAAAAGCACGGCGCTGTACGTAAACAAGGGAGGAGCACACTGAATTTTTTTCTCTTTTTTTCACTTTTTTGCACTTTTTTTGGCTCCTCAACAATTTTTTTCGAAAAATTCTACAAATGATCTAAAAACTGCCTAGCCAGAATTATCTAGACTTAGTTTTTTTTTGAAACTGGAACTATTTTTCCTCTGCGGGTGGCACTAAAGTTGGTTAGTCTGACTTGTTCATGGCTCGTAGTATCGCGTGATCTGGAACTCGAAAACAAAGGAACAAATACTGGACTCGGATTTGCACTGGTGGATATATGTTGAGGCGGTGGAACACGGACTGGTGGTGAATTTGCAATGGATGTGGACTCAGGTTGGTGTGATGATGGTAAATATATGTTGGAGTATATGGACTCGGATCGGCGGCAGATATGCGATGGTGGTATATGGCAACGGTGACAGCGATGGTGGTATATGGCAGCGGTGATGACAATGGTGTGGCGGGGGTGATGGAATGGTGCGACAGCGGCATGACAACCTGTGAAAGAACTCGAAACTCTAAAAGACTAGACTGTAAGACCAGCAAATCGACACGAGGATGCAACCGCAAATTCAACAAAGAAAAACAGCGAACAGAAAATTTCAAAAGGCTAAGATTGGTTGGGATATGATGATCTAACCTAATTATTTTTTCGGCTTTTCGTGGAATGTAGGTATGAAAAGCCGATGCAATGCGATCTAAACTATGAAAACCTGGAAAATCGCAACGAGCAACTTGGAAATCGGATACCACTTCATAGAGGCAAAGATGTCCCATCTTTCAATGAGAAAGGTGATTATCGTTTCGGAGGAGTAGACTTTGAGGATCCGACTATGAACATGCGAGGACGTCGTGCCTTAGCAATCGCTAAACCAACTCCTAGAGGTTATTGACCATGCAGGAGCATGATCAACCTGAGCACGAAGGTCGATTTCCTGCAAGGAAACGAAGAACAAGAAACAAACTGAGATTGCAATCTGGATATTATGAATATAAGATGAAAGCTTTATTGATCAAGGTGGAGTTCTGTGATGTCTTGGTCTGGTCGTTCAACACAAATGAAGTACGCGAAGTTGCAGCTATGGCGAACTTTTAATCTAAACAAAACCCAAAGTCTAAATGACACCGTAAGGGCTGTATATATGGAGCAGTAGTGATGCGGAGCATCCCTCGATCATCCTCATGGACGTCTCCTCACCAGCGCAAGCACTAAGAGGACCAATGACGAGAGCTCGCACATGCGCCATCAAAACCGAGGTTAACTCCTTCCTCTTCGAACTCCATTCGAATTCACACGAGAGTTGGGTCCTACTTCAGACGGAAGTGTTATGCATTATTAGGTACCAAAGAGATGATCATGAAGAGGCTAGCATGAGACCCGAGCACACTTGAAGAAAGAGGACGAAGAAGGACGGCCAAAGCGTGAAGCAAAGGAGGCCCTGGACAACACGGGGTGCCCGACCACTTTGGCCCCGGGTGCCCAGCCTCAACCTGGGCGCGGCCCCTGCTAGCCCCGGGTGCCCGGCCATGTGGGGCCCGGGTGCCCGAATGCCTCTTGGGCGCTGCCCCCAGCCACCCCGGGTGCCCGGCCTTCGAGCCACGGGTGCCCGGCCTCCCTGCCTGGAGAAGCCAGCCCCACGCCGGGTTCCCGGGCCTTCAACCCCTGGGTTCCTGGTCCCCTTCCAGCTGGCTCCCTCGTCGGTCTGGGGGCCCGACCCTCTTCCCCCAGTTGCCTGGTCATCCATAGGCGCCAGCCCCTGACCGGCCCGGGTGCCCGGACCACTTTTCCCCGGGTGCCCGGACTCCACCGTTTTGCCTACGCGCTATTAGGGCTAGAAGACCCTTGTACCCCCTCTTCCTCTTATTTTGCCCCTAGACTATAAGTACCACTCACCTAGCTTTTGTTAGGGGTTAGCAAAGTATTTGAGACATATTAGAGAGCTTTGCTCCTTGTATCCCCTCCTCTTGGAGATTAAGACCCCTCTTTGGGAAGAATCCTTGTGGATTATCAAGGCCTCCTCTTGGAGAAGTTCAACATCAAGACCTCATCTCCTTGGAGTGGGAAGAGCTCTACCCTAGTGTTATTTTTCCTTGGATTGTTCTTGTATACTTGTGGATCTCAGGTATGCTACTTTAGTAGATGTATTATTTGGGTTTGTTTGAGTGATTCTCTTCTTGTGTTCTTGTGTGGTCATCACTTTTCCCCCCTTGAAGTATGAAAAGATCTCATCTATGGTTTCACCCTACAACATCTTGGTATCAGAGCAAGGTTGATTCACATCTTGGAGTCCCATCCCCCATTTACTAGCCTGATTTCTTTGCTTTTTGGTCCCAATTTGAATATCCCCACAAAAATAGCCCCAAAAATTTTCTTGCAATTTGTTGGATCTTGTGAGATTTGGTTGTTTTGGTCCATGGATTTATTGTTTGGCAAGTGGATCTAGCCCCTAAAAGATGTTTTCACACTTGGAGGGGGAAGGATGAACACACAAGAACACAAGGGGGAAAATCACTCAAACATACCCAAATCACAAATCCACTAGAGTAGCATAAATGAGATCCACAAGCAGACAAGGACAATTCAAGGAAAATAGCATTAGGGTAGAGTTCTTCCCACTACAAGGAGATGAGGTCTTGATGTTGATCTTCTCCAAGAGGAGGCCTTGATAATCCACAAGGATTCTTCCCAAAGAGGGGTCTTGATCTCCAAGAGGAGGGGGGTACAAGGAGCAAAGCTCTCTAATGTCTCTCAAATACTTTGATAACCCTAGCTAGAGGAAGGGGAAGGTCTACTTATAGTCTAGGAGGATTCGGGGAGGACATGAGGGTACATGGGTCCCCTAAGTGAACGCAGGCACAACCGGAGGGGTCCGGGCAGCCGGGCTAAAGAGACCGGGAACCCGGGGTCGTCGGGGAGTAGAAGACCAGGCAACCAGGGTCGTCGGGGAGTAGAAGACCGGGAAGCCGGGGTTGAAGGCCAGGCACCCAGGATGGCGGTTGGGAGGGGGACCGGGCACCCACTTGTCGAGGTGCGGGCACCCGGGGGTGTGCGCACCCGGTGGTCAGGGTGCGGGCACCCGGGGGTGTGCGCACCCGGTGGTCAGGGTGCGGGCACCCGGTGATCGGGAAAGATGGGGGTACAAGGGTCTTTTAGACCTAATTGCGCGCAAGCAAAATGGTGGAGTCCGGGCACCCAGGAAAAAGGGGTCCAGACACCGGGACCGGTCAAGGGTGGGCGCCTAGGGGCGGCCGGGCACCCGGGGCGAAGAGAGCCGGACAACTGTACTAGGCAGGGAGCAGGCTGGAGGGGGACCGGGCACCCGGGGGTTGATGTCCCAGACACCAGGGGCGTGGCGGCAGCTCCCAGCGAGGGGGTCGGGCACCCAGGGTGCTCAGGGGCACCACCCAGGTGATGAGGACATCAATACCATTGTTACACCCACAGCCCTTGCTGCTATACATACTGGAGCAATTACTAGAGCTCGCGCACGCCAATCAAACTATCAGGTACTTTTGTTTCTTGGTAACGATTCTAATGTTCATGAGAATATGATGCTGCCTAAATTGGATACATTTGTTTTGCTTACAAATGAAGGGCCTAGCTTGGACAAGAAAGATGAACCTTGCAGCAAGTTCAAGCATGGAGATGATGGCAAGCGCAAGGGGATCAAGAACGGAGTTACAAGTGATGATTTCAGGACTATAAAGCCACCATAAGGAGTGCATGAAGCCTTGGATGAAATATACAAGATGCCACTTCATAAATTTCGTCCGGAAGCTATTCTAGGTGCTGCGTCACCTTATTATTGGGCCAGGCCCATGTATTTTCGAAATACTAAAGTATAGGCTGTTTTTAGAGTCCGGATGTGTGGGGAAACAAGAGTTAGGGTTGGTTTCGGACCTCTCCTCCATGGGCCACGAAATTCCGCCCTCTTCCTCCATATATACAGCCCTTAGGGCGTCGTTTAGACTTTGGGTTTTGTTTAGACTAAAAGTTCGCCATAGCTGCAACTTCGCGTACTTCGTTTGTGTCCAACGACCAGACCAAGACGTCACAGAACCCCACCTTCATTAATAAAGCTTTCCTCTTTTATTCGCAATATCCATATTGCAATCTCAATTTCTTGCTTGTTCTTTGTTTGCTCGCAGGAAATAGACCCTCATGGTCAGGTTGATCATGCTCCGTCATGGTCAATAACCCTCGGAAGTTGGTTTAGCAATTGCTAAGGTGCGATGTCTTCGCACGTTCGTAGTCGGATCATCAAAGTCGACTCCCACACAAAACGATTGGAGACGAGGGAGCGTCAAGTCGCTCAAGCTAAAGATGTCGTCGGGGCCCGCGAGGCCAGAGTCAAGGAGGAGATCAATCGCCGGGTAGCCGTGGTTCACGCAGATCTGGAGGGTAGGTACGACTTGAAGCTGAAGCTTGCTTATTAGGAGGGTGCGGGCAGGGCCGCCGCCCTCAGGCCCAGGTTGGACGAGGCCGAGAGGCGCGCGGAGGCCACAACCGCCGCCCTGGTTACGGCACAGGCGGACTTGGACTCCGCCCGCGCCGAGCTGCTTTCCTTCCGGAGACGAATTGATGACGCTGAGGTCGTCGCCTCGGCAAAACAGAGAGGAAGTGCTTCAACGTCGAACGCTGGAGTGCGAGCATGCTCCTATGCTTCAAGACCTTCGGAACAAGGCCAACACCGCCCTGGGTTATATCTGCGATGAGAACGCCCCGACCCCTCACTCAAGTGACTACGCCAGCCACCTGACCTTCTTCACCGAGGTGGTGACGCGCCTGGAGGCTTAATCTGCCAGAGCTCGGCAGCTTGTGGAGGAGAGGGGTCATGGCCTGCTTCAGCGCGCCTTCTCCCGTGTCTTCAGCCACCTTCTGAACGCCGACCCCAACTTCGACTTCGATGCCGCCATTGCCCCTGTACCCATGGGCGTCTGGGGTGACCTGGCGCGTTGGGTAGAGGACCATGTCGACGCGTTGGCCAGGGCCTTCACCTCGGAAAACGATGGGGTGGTGGTCATCGTAGACGAAGGTGACGTGGTCAACGACGGCGATGGGGGTGTCGCCGACAGCGGCAACGATTCCGGCGAAGATGATGACGATGCGAGTGACGTGTCCATGGACGATGCAGCGAGCGATATCTCTGGCTGATCCCATATTCTCCTGTTGTTTTATTCTGCACGCAAAACTCGGGCGTGGCCCTTGGAATACTTGTAAGAGCATTTTGAGAGGGGGAGCCCCTCATGTAAGCAAATCGCAGTTTTTACTTTCTTATGCGATGTGGGTATGTGTCCTCGTGAGCTCATGAAGCTGGGGGTGAGTTTCCTGACATGGTTTACCTTAGTCAGCGCCAACTTAGGGCTGGGTCGTGAGGCGGCGAGTTCCTGAGAATCCTGCGGAGCTTATCGCCCCGTTTGAGGGGGACCCGCAAGGGGTGAGCACCAGGCGTAGTGCTAGCGTGTGCTTTGCGCGATCCGGCTCGCGAGGAGCTTTGTGAGGGAAAGGCGATGGACGTTAGTCCCAAACCAAACAAGATCCAGAAGGAGAGAAACGGCTCGAACGAGAAAAGGCACCCCCCGCGCGCATCGATAAAAATTCAGCTTCAACTTAAGTCCAGAATCAGAAAGCAAAGCCACAGAAAAAGAGATCCAAAGCAAAAGGCCGTGTCTAGCACCTAGTCTAGTCTTCGGGTCTTCAAGTCTTCTCACCAGCGCGGAGCTAAGTGCTGTCCACTAGGCGTGGGAGGGAGCCCTAGGGCCTGAGGCCGGCGCTCCTGAGACTCCGGGGCGTGTACAGCCCCAACTCATTATTACGTGACAGTGTCACGGGTGGCGAGCTTCATAGGCACCGGGCCTTCTTCACAGGTACCGACCTTGCTTCATATCGCCAGACGAGGGCCCCGCCTTGCGCCACCCTTGACCTCCTTTGAGCCGACCGGAGACCAGGACGACACAAAGGAGGGAAAGAGGACGCCAGCGGTTCCCTCGGCGACCACGGGTCCTCTACCGGGGGAAGGGTTGTTGAAGCCACCCCGACAGAGGGCCTACCTCCGGGTGTCCCGTGGTTTCACATGCCTTGGGGAGGGGCCTTGCTCCTGGCTCCCTCCCAACGGCCCCCAGCGTGTCTCCCTTGTTGAAACGGGTGCCACCGTGCCAAGGTAGCCGATCGATGCTGCAACCTGATTCATCTGCAGCCCATGGTTAGCATAATCCTGTTCCTGAGAGGTTAGCGGTACCCTGTAGTTGCCGTCGCCGACGCGATCG
Source organism: Triticum urartu (assembly GCF_003073215.2). NCBI lineage: Eukaryota > Viridiplantae > Streptophyta > Magnoliopsida > Poales > Poaceae > Triticum > Triticum urartu. The sequence goes on along the minus strand of NC_053025.1, from coordinate 402,269,100 downwards.
CTGTGGTTCTCCGCTAGCTCTTGGAAGGCTTCGACTCCTAGCACCCCTTCTCCCCAATCTTCTCCAACGAGTGAGCCAATGTCGTCCTCTGGTGCGTACCCTTGGTCCATCATGTGGGGCACGTAGGCTTCTAGGGCCGTCACCCCGAACACCTCGCCGTGGTGCCCCACGCTCCGTGTTGCTCCACCCATGATGGCGTCCTGGGGATGATAATATGGCATCCGACCGAGACAATGGGGGGTGACGCTTGCGCTCGTGCTTGTCGAGGGAAACATGGGGGGGGGGGGTTGGAGCCCCCTATGCCGCCGGCCGTGCTGATGTTGATGTAGCCCCCGGGTGTAGTCGATGGTGCGCAGATGTGGTGAGGCTCACCGCGCGACCTTGCAGTGGCCTGGGGGGACTTGATAGCAGAAGGGTGGCGCTCCCGACGCCGCTGCGTCCAGTAGCTCACCAACATGCTCAAGCAGCATGTCCCGGCCGCTCTCCATCAGCCTGCATCGTAGCAGCTCCCTTGCCACTGTGAGTGCCGCCCGCATGTTCGCTTGCTCCCGCCGTGAGTGCGGCGCTGTTGCTGCGGCATGACTCGCTGCTCTCGCCGCGGCTCATACTTGCTGTGCGGTGAAGGTGGATGATGCCTGGCCGCGCTGTCCACGCCCAGCGGAGCTTGGTGGCACCCACACCACTTGGGGTGCGGGGTCAAGACCTTCATGGGCAGGCGGCGCCATCCGGGTCGGCCAGGATGCCCAACGGTCGGATCCGGCCCTTGGGTCGCCAGACATCGTAGCCGGTGAACGTCGGAGAGCTGACTGGCGGAGAAGAAGCCCCGGTGCACCTCTACCTGGCGCGTCAAATGTCGGATGTGGGGTTCCGGCAAACCCTTAAGGTTCGAACACTGGGTGAGCGCGAAGTCTTTCCCTCCTACCGATCTACGCTATAGCTCGCTAAGATCTTGTGGACGACCTCGACGAACTCGCAACACAAAAAGACACGGGGTTTATACTGGTTTGGGCCACCGTTGTGGTGTAATACCCTACTCCAGTGTGGTGGTGGTGGATTGCCTCTTGGGATGATGATAAACAATACAACGGGAAGAACAGCCTCCTGAGGTTGAGGTGTTCTTGTGCATATGAACTTGTGGTGTGTAGATTCCCTCAAGCCCCGATCCGATGCCTCTCCTATGGTGGCTAACCTATTTATAGAGGCCCTGGTCCTCTTCCCAAATATTGAGCGGGAAGGGAGCCAACAATGGCGGGCTAATTCGAATGGGGACAGCTAGTACAAGCTATCCTGACAAAAGCGGTCTTCGCCTGTGAAAGGCTTTGGTGGTGACGCCGTCTTGGGCTCCACGATGACCTCCGTCTTGCAGTCCATGGTCTTGGTCTTGTTGCACCGAAATGGCAACCTTTGCCTGATGCCTCGGTACTCCGCTGCTGCGCTTGCCCCCTTTGTACCAAAGAGGAAACAAGGACGCTGCGTGCGCTGGCGCCCGCCTGGCGCCGCCTGGTGTCGATCACCACGGCTCACATCATGAGTGCCTCGTGAGGTTCGCCTCACCTTGTTATCTCCGCCTCTCGCGAGCCTGCCTGACTAGGCCACTTGGGAGGAGGTCTTGTGTCGTCCGCCTCGCGAGGCTTGGCTCCTCGCGAGGGTCTTGGGGGCCTTGTTGGGGAAGATGGGCCGTACGGCCTGCTGCTTGGCCACGCCGTGGGCCGCAGGCAGGCAAGTCTGGGGACCCCCGTTCCAAGAACGCCAACAACAAGCAAGAGAGTGACGCAAGAATGGACGAGATTCGTGATTTGTTGCTCAATCGCTCTTCTTCCACTTCAAGAAGGAGCCGTTCAAGCCGCCACTATGACTTCACCCTCTCCGACTCAAGTACACCGACATTGAACACTCTACGTCGTGCCACGGGCAACGATCGTCAAGCAAGCCTCAATCCTCTACGTGACACCGACTCTCAAGAGCGCTGACGACGTCAAACTCAAGAGGCTTTTGCGCTAGCACGAGAACAACAATGACAACGCCAACATGAAGAGGAAGAGCGAGCGCGTCTACACCAAGTTGCACAAGACGCCAAGGCACAACACCAAGAAGAACAACCATGTGAAGCTCAAGCACTTGCGGTGCAACAAGCCCTCCAAGATTCAAGTAGAGTCATAGACAACCGAGGCCGATAAGCTCGAGAACAAGAAGAAGCATTTCACGAAGAAATTCAAGAACGGAGATTTCAGGCTCGCGTGCATCGTCAAGTTCCTCAAGCTCCTCCTCGAGCTCGACAAGCTCCTCCACAAGCACGTCAAGAACAACAAGTTCCTCAACATCATGAAGACAATGGAAATCCTCCACGACAAGAGCAACATGAGGTTGACAACCCTCCGCAACAAGAGCACCACGAGTTGAACAATCATCAACAACATGGGCGTCATCATCCTCGACCCCAACACAATGACGAGCAACGCTATGGCAAGCTCAAGTTCACCATGCCCAAGTTCAACGGAAGCAATGATCCTGAAGAGTACCTTTCATGGGCATTGAAAGTTGACAAGATCTTCCATTTGCACAATTATGAAGAAGAGAAGAAGATCGCAATGGCATCCCTTGAGTTCCAAGACTATGTCCTCATTTGGTGGGAACAAGTCATCGAGCGCCGTGAGGCAAGAGGTGAACCACCCATCACCACTTGGGCACAAATGAAGGATGTCATGAGAGCATGTTTTGTGCCTACCTACTACAACCGCGACCTCTTCAAGAAACTACAACTACTCAAGCAAGGAACAAAGAGCGTTGAAGAGTACTACAAGGAGATGGAGATTGCCTTGATACGATCCAATGTCATGGAAGATAATGAGCAAACAATGGCACGTTTCTTGAATGGACTCAACCATCCTATCAAGAAGATCGCCGACTTCCAACCATACTCAAACCTCATCGAGCTAGTGCACCAAGCTACAAAAGAGGAACACCAAGTGCAAGATGATTTCAAGTATGCCAAGTTCTCATCCAAGTCATACGGCTTCTCCAACAACCAAGCTTCAACGAATCCAACATCGACTACCGAGCCTTCTACTAGCACCATCGACAAGTCGAGTTCCAAGAAAGCTTCATCAACTCCAAGTCATCCTCCTACTACGAGCAACTTCAAGCCAAGAGCTTCATCATCATCAACTCCAACCGATGAGACCGTCAAGACGTGTTCCTTCAAGTGTTTCACTTACGGAGGACGAGGCCACAAGTCCTACGAGTGCACCAACAAGTGGACCATGATCCTCAACGACGACGACACTTACGACTCAATGAGTGAAGAAGAAATGGACGCCATCGAGCAAGTCGCCATGCAACGGCAAGTGAATGATGAAGAGGAACAAGTCTTTTGCGATGAAGATTCATGTCCCGCACTTGTTGTCTCCAAAGTCTTGACTCTCCAACATCACCAAGAAGAAGACCAAAGATGCCACATATTCCACACCAAGGCTAGCATCAATGGATGATCCATCAAGGTCATCAATGATGGAGGAAGTTTTCATAATCTCGCAAGTGAAGAACTTTGCTCCAAGCTCCAATTGCCCAAGACGAAGCATCCACATGCATACAAAGTGCAATGGCTTAGCGACTCTGGCACCATCCAAGTCGAGCACCGAGTACAAGTCTCCTTCAAAATTGGCGCCTACAAAGACACATTGGAGTGCGACGTCGTTCCAATGACCGTTTGCCATCTTCTCCTTGGACTCCCATGGCGATTTGATAGGGGAGTCATTCACAACGGCCGAATGAACCGCTACATCTTCAAGATGAAGGGCAAGGAGTACGTCCTCCGTCCAATGTCGCCAAGTCAAGTGATCGCCGACAAGCAAGCCACCCATCGTGGAGATCATAGTGAGCGAGGGAGCCACCAAAAAGAGAGTGAGCGCCACAAGCCCAAATCGAACACCTCCACGACGAGCGAAAAGAAGAACCTAGTCCTATTTGCCACCAAAAGTGAGATAAGAGGAGTGTGTGAGAACCCATCGAGTGTCCTACACTACGTCCTCGTTTGCAAGGACAATGCACCACAAACTAACACTTCTCACACTCTTCCTCTAGTGTTGTCTTCTCTTTTACAGGAATTTCAAGACGTTTTCCCCGACGAGCTACCTCTGGGACTACCTCCACTACGATGCATTGAGCACCGCATCGACCTCATCCCCGGAGCACCACTTCCGAACAAAGCTCCCTACCACATGAACCCCGAAGAAACCAAAGAAATACAAAGGCAAGTAAAGCATCTTATAGACCATGGGCATGTGCGTGAAAGTTTGAGCCCTTGTGTCGTCCCGGTCATTCTTGTGCCAAAACGTGACGGTAGATTTCGCATGTGCTCCAATTGTAGACCTATCAACGCTATCACCGTTCGCTATAGGTATCCCATTCCATGCCTTGATGATATGCTTGATGAACTTAGTGGTGCCACTATCTTTTCAAAATTGATCTCAAGAGTGGTTACTATCAAATCCGCATACAAGAGGGTGATGAATGGAAAACCGCTTTCAAAACCAAGGTTGTCTTGTATGAGTGGTTAGTCATGCCTATGGGTCTTTCAGAAGCACCGGGTACTTTTATGCGTCTTATGAATCATGTCTTTAGCCCTTACATTGGTATATTTGTTGTGGTCTACTTTGATGAAATCCTTGTTTATAGCAAATCTCTTAGAGATCCTGTCACCCATGTTCGAACCGTTTTGCAAACTCTTCGAAAAGAGCAACTCTATGCTAATATGGAGAAGTGCCTTTTTGGCGTTGACAAGCTCATTTTCTTGGGTTTTGTTGTTTCTTCTAAGGGTGTTCATGTTGATGAGTCCAAGATCAATGCTATTAAGACTTGGCCACAACCAACCAACTTGCATCAAGTGCGTAGTTTTCTTGGCCTTGCGGGTCTCTATCGTCGCTTTGTGAAGGATTTTAGCACCATTGCTTCTCCTTTGCATGCTTTGAGAAAGAAGAATGCACCTTTTGTTTGGGCGCCATCCCTTGATATCGCATTCAACGAGCTTAAGAATTTTCTTACTCATGCTCCCGTGCTTGCATTACCAAACTTTGACAAACCCTTTGAGATTCATTGCGATGCTAGCGGTAACGGCATAGGAGGTGTGTTAACACAAGAGAAGCGCCCCATAGCTTATTTTAGTGAGAAACTTTCCGGAGCGCAACTCAATTACCCCATCTATGACAAAGAGCTATATGCTTTAGTCCGCGTTTTGCATGAATGGGAACACTATCTTCGCCCACATGAGTTCATCATTCATACCGGTCATGAGACTCTCAAGTACTTTAAGGGTCAAATCAAGTTGAACAAGCGTCATGCTAAATGGAGTGAATTTATTGAGTCTTTTCCTTATGTCATCAAGTACATCAAAGGTAAGGAAAACATTGTAGCAGATGCTCTTTCCCACATATGCATGCTTGTTATCCAACTTGAGTTAGATGTCATTGGCTTCGAGCATATCAAAGACTTGTATGAGCATGACCCTACTTTTGCTACTCCTTATGCCAAGTGTTTGTCGCACACCTCTTGGGAACTCTATTACATCAAAGATGGATATCTTATGAGAGCTAACAAACTTTACATCCCCGAGTCTTCTCTTCGTTTGTTGCTTTTGCAGGAATCTCATGGAGGAGGCTTAATGGGACATTTCGGAAGCGACAAGACATTCGCTACGCTCTCGAAGAACTACTTCTGGACCAAGATGTTTCGGGACGTCAATCGCTTCACCAACCGATGTTGTACATGTCGCAAAGCTAAGTCCAAAGCTCAATCTCATGGCCTTTATATGCCTCTACCAATTCCATACCAACCATGGGAAGACATTAGCATGGACTTTGTACTTGGTTTGCCTAGGACTCGAAATGGGAAAGATTCAGTATTTGTCGTTGCGGACCGTTTCTCAAAAATGGCACATTTTATTCCTTGCAACAAGATAGACGACCTCCAGGCTCCGGACGTCCGGCCCTCTCCGGACGGCTGACGCCCCCGCACCCGAGCCAAATCTACGAATTTTCGGAGCCCCTCGGACGACCGACGATGCCCGGACGTCCGACCCCGACCGGACGTCCGACCGAAGCACACCCGAGCCGAAATTACGGACGTCCGACAGGCACATGACGTCCGGACCCTCGCGAGCCTCCGGACGACTGGTGACCCCCAGACGTCCAACGCCTGTGTGCTGATTCGTGTTGGGCCACAACCCATGTACCCCTTCGCCCCCCTCTTTTGCACTAAGACTATAAATACTCCACCTATTCCTTCTAGCTAGGGTTAGCGTTGGTTTAGATCATTTTGAGAGATAGAGCTACGCTCATCCACATCGGATCTACTCCTCGTGAGAGACCACGGCCTCTTCGTAGAAGATCCTGATGAGGACATCAATACCATTGTTACATACTGGACCAATTACTAGAGCTCGCGCATGCCAATTGAATTATCAGGTATTCCATTTCTTGGTAACGATTATAATGTTCATGAGAATATAATGCTACCTAAATTGGATACATTTGTTTTGCTTACAAATGAAGGGTCTAGCTTGGACAAGAAAGATGAACCTTGGAGCAAGTTCAAGCATGGAGATGATGGCATGCGCAAGGGGATCAAGAACAGAGCTACAAGTGATGATTTCAGGACTTTGTAGCCACCATAAGGAGTGCATGAAGCCTTGGACGAAATATACAAGATGCCACTTCATAAATTTCGTCCAGAGGCTATTCTAGGTGCTGCGTCACCTTATTATTGGGCCAGGCCTGATGAGGACATCAATACCATTGTTACACCCACAGCCCCTACTGTTACATATACTGGACCAATTACTAGAGCTCGCGCACGCCAATTAAATTACCAGGTACTTTCGTTTCTTGGTAATGATTCTCATGTTCATGAGATTATGATGCTGCCTAAATTGGATACATTTGTTTTGCTTTCAAATGAAGGGCCTAGCTTGGAGAAGGATGAACATTGGAGCAAGAACACGCATGGAGTTGATGGCATGCGCAAGGGGATCAAGAACGGAGTTACAAGTGATGATTTCAGGACTTTGAAGCCGCCATAAGGAGTGCATGAAGCCATGGACGAAATATACAAGATGCCACTTCATAATATTCGTCCATAGGCTATTCTAGGTGCTGCGTCACCTTATTAATGGGCCAGGCCCATGTAATTTCGAAATACTTAAGTATAGGCTATTTTTAGAGTCCGTATGTGTGGGGAAACAAGAGTTAGGGTTGGTTTCGGACCCCACCCTCAAGGGCCACGAAATTCCCCTCTCTTCCTCCATATATACAGCCCTTAGGGCGTCGTTTAGACTTTGGGTTTTGTTTAGATTAAAAGTTCGCCATAGCTGCAACTTCTCGTACTTCGTTTGTGTCCAACGACCAGACCAAGACGTCACAGAACCCCACCTTGATCAATAAAGCTTTCATCTTATATTCGCAATATCCAGATTGCAATCTCAGTTTCTTGCTGGTTCTTCGTTTGCTCGCAGGAAACAGGCCCTCGTGGTCAGGTTGATCGTGCTCCGGCGTGGTCAATAACCCCTCGGAAGTTGGTTTAGCGATTGCTAAGGCGCGACGTCTCGCACGTTCGTAGTCGGATCGTCAAGGTCGACTCCCACAGAAAACGATAGCCACCATCTCATCGCCATCTCATCGAAACATCGGGACACCTTTGCCTCTATCAAGTGGTATCAGATTTCCAGGTTGCTCGGTGAGATTTTACAGTTTTTCGTAGATTAGATCGAGTCTGTTCTTCATACCTACAGTCCACGAAAAAGCCACACACAAAAAAAATTAGGGTTAGTTCATCATATCCGAACCAATCTGAGCCTTTGCATAATCTTTTTAGGGTTTTGCTTTGTTGAATTTGCGGTTGCATCGTCGTGTCAAGTTGCTGGTCTTAGAGTCTAGTCTTTTAGAGTTTCGAGTTCTGGTCATAAGTTGTCACGCCGCCGCCGCACCATCATCATCGCCCATCTACCACTTTTGCTTATCCGCCACCGCTCTGAATCCGTATCCATATACCACCACCAATCTATCCATATACCACCACCAATCTGTACCATATACCACCACCGCTGCCATATACCACAACCATATATCCACCACCAATCCGAGTTCTTCTCATATTAGGTTTGTTCTTGAAGATCAATCTAATTCCGATTCGTGTTTCCTTGCCTGCGTAGGTCTAAAAAAAAAGTCTGGAGACCCCCGGGCAGTTTTTAGGCCAAAATTTTCACGGGCAAATAATTTTTTTTTCCCTATCCTATTTTTAGGACTTTTCTGAGTCTTTTGAGCCAAGTGCCATCATAGTGATTTTTTGTCGCACTTTTTCGTCGTCGCTCGCCTGATTTCCGAAAAAAAAGTGAAAAAAAGTAATTTCGTGCCCATCCTATCAGTTTGACGAGGGAAGAGTTTTGAGACACTCGCCATTATAGTGATTCGCAAAAAAAAAGAGGAGCAAAAAAGAGGAGCGCAAAAAAAGAGCGAAAAAAAAAGTTCCAGAGTGTGCTTTTCCCTTATTTACGTGCAGCGCCGTGATTTTGTTAGTGTTCTAGGCTCGCGTCTCTAGCACGGTCTAGCCTAGGACCAGCACAGTACCGTCGTTGAGCGTTTATTCAACTTTGCATCTCTGAATTGATTATTGCTGACCCTTTTTGCTACCATACTATAAGCCTTCCCAGCTCCACATACATCTACGTCGTGCGTTTGACTCTCCCTGGCAATCGCTCTATCCAAGCTTTTGAGAGTTTTGACTACAACGGTTGCCGATCACCGCCTGCTGCTGGGTAAGAACTGGTAAGAATTTGAGATTTGCTTGACGGATTTGTGACACCCGCCACCACCACCTCTTGTTAGTATTCTGTAGGATCATATTCTTGTGTGTTTTCTATTGTTGCTAACCATGGCAGGATCACAAGCCGACGAGACTGACTGGGAGAACATGACGAATCAGGAGTTGCATGATAAATTTCAGCAAATGATGAATGGACAGGTGCAGGATGTGCTAAACAGATTTGAAGAGGCCATGGAGAAGATAGATGACATGGAGAAGACGTTCGAAACAAAGCTCGATAACAGGTTTAATGAATTGCTCGCGCGTCTTCCACCACCACCACCGGCTGCACCTAACGCACCTCTACAACAACAACAACGACGACTACCTACACATCGTGAAACAGCCCTCCGCCGAGCGAGCCGTCTCCCTCTTGCACCTGGCCAAACTGTTGGTGCTGCTGTTGCTACTTCTGTGGCTCCTGCTGCTGATGCGGAGGAGGATGATTTTGCTGGCGATTACGAGGATGAGGTTGATCAAAATCAGAACTACGTGCCACCACCAGCACAGCAACCATCAGGTCGTCCACATGCAAATAATGGCAATGGTAGGGCTCACCCTCAGGTACGAGATCATGACCATCTCCCTAAACTAAATTGAATATTCCACCATTTGAGGGTAGATATGTTCCTGATATATATCTTACTTGGGAGTTAGAAACTGAACAACGATTTACATGTTTACAATATCCCGAGGAGAGACGTGTTCCTGCTGCTGTTTGTGCATTCACTAGTTTTGCATGTGTTTGGTGGTCTGAGCATTGTAGATTATATCCTATTCCAGCTACTTGGGCTGCTTTGAAAACTGCTATGCGTACTCGTTGGGTTCCACCATATTATCAACGTGAATTACTTCAAAAATTGCAGCGCTTAAGACAAGGAAAAAATTCTGTAGAAGAATATTATCAGGAATTACAAACTGGCATGATTAGATGTGGTAGTTTGAGGAGAATGAAGCTATGCTTGCACGTTTTATGGGTGGATTAAATAGAGAGATTCAGACGATTCTAGAGTATAAGGAGTATACTAATATCACTCGTTTATTCCATCTTGCTTGTAAAGCTGAACGTGAAGTGCAGGATCGACAGGCATTGGCGCGGACTAACTTTTCTGCAGGTCGACCTTCTTCATGGACACCACGTGCATCATCTACTTCCACACGTTCTGCTACACCGGCGCCTCCGTCGGCTGCCACCTCCAACCGTGATACAATAAAGCAGGCACAATCACCACTATCTGCCAAGAGCACACCTTCTGGGCCTGCAAAGAGCTCTTCTTCATCCATGGCATCAACAGGGCAAACACATGATATTATTTGTCGACGTTGCAAGGGTGGTACAAAGGGAGTTGTGAAGGAATGTTCTGTTCGCGTCATCATAGATGGAGGGAGCTTCAACAACTTGGCTAGCATGGATATGGTGGAGAAGCTATCTCTCACCACAAGACCACATCCACATCCTTACTACATCCAATGGTTCAACAACAGCGGCAAGGTTAAGGTAACACGTACTGTTCGTGTGCATTTTAGTATCTCTACATATGCTGATTATGTTGATTGTGATGTGGTAGCTATGCAAGCATGTTCTTTATTACTTGGTAGACCATGGCAATTTGATAAAAATTCTGTTCACCATGGTAGAAACAATCAGTATACTCTTGTTCATAAGGATAAAAATATTACTTTGCTTCCTATGACTCCTGATTCCATTTTGAAAGATGATATTAATAGAGCAATAAAGCAAAACAGGAGCAAACTAAGAGTGAAAATCAGATTGTGGCAAAAGAATTTGAGCAACAAATGCAGCCTAATAATAAACCATCTAGTGTTGCTTCTGAAATTAAATTGAAAAGTGTGTGTTTACTTGCCACCAAATCTGATATTGATGATCTAGATTTTAGCAAATTTGTTTGCTATGCTTTTGTGTGCAAAGAGGCATTATTTTCATTTGAGGACGTGCCTTCCTCTTTGCCTCCTGTTGTCACTAATATTTTGCAGGAGTTCGCTGACGTCTTTCCACAAGACGTGCCACTGGGATTACCACCATTCGTGGGATTGAGCATCAAATTGACTTAATTCCTGGTGCATCATTACCCAACCGTGCACCATATTGTACCAATCCAGAGGAGACGAAGGAGATTATGCGTCAAGTACAAGAGCTGCTCGACAAAGGTTATATACGCGAATCCCTTAGTCCTTGTGTTGTTCCTATCATTTTAGTGCCTAAAAAGGATGGTACGTCGCGTATGTGCGTTGATTGTAGAGGCATTAATAATATTACTATTCGTTATCGTCATCCTATTCCTAGGCTAGATGATATGCTTGATGAATTGAGTGGCTCTACAATATTCTCCAAAGTTGATTTGCGTAGTGGTTACCATCAAATTCGTATGAAATTGGGAGATGAATGGAAAACAGCATTTAAAACTAAGTTTGGATTATATGAGTGGTTAGTCATGCCTTTTGGGTTAACTAATGCACCAAGTACTTTCATGAGGTTAATGAACGAAGTTTTACGTGCTTTCATTGGACGATTTGTGGTAGTTTACTTTGATGACATATTGATTTATAGCAAATCTTTGGAGGAACATTTGGAACATTTACGTGCTGTTTTTATTGCTCTACGTGATGCACGTTTGTTTGGTAACCTTGGAAAGTGCACCTTTTGCACCGACCGAGTATCTTTTCTTGGCTATGTTGTTACTCCACAGGGAATTGAAGTTGATAAAGCCAAGATTGAAGCTATTGAGAGTTGGCCGCGGCCCAAAACGGTCAGACAAGTGAGGAGTTTCCTTGGCCTCGCTGGTTTCTATAGGCGTTTTGTGAGAGATTTCAGCACCATTGCTGCACCTCTCAATGAGCTTACAAAGAAGGATGTACCTTTTGTTTGGGGTACCGCACAGGAAGAAGCCTTCACGGTATTGAAAGATAAGTTGACACATGCTCCTTTACTCCAACTTCCTAATTTCAATAAGACTTTTGAGCTTGAATGTGATGCTAGTGGAATTGGATTAGGAGGTGTGTTATTACAAGATGGAAAACCTGTTGCATACTTTTCTGAAAAATTGAGTGGGCCTAGTCTGAACTATTCTACTTATTATAAAGAATTATATGCTCTTGTTCGGACCTTAGAAACATGGCAACATTATTTATGGCCCAAGGAATTTGTTATACATTCTGATCATGAATCTTTGAAACACATTAAAAGTCAAGCAAAACTGAACCGTCGACATGCTAAATGGGTTGAATTCATTGAGACTTTCCCTTATGTTATTAAACACAAGAAGGGTAAAGAAAATGTTATTGCTGATGCCTTGTCTCGTCGTTATACTATGCTTTCACAACTTCACTTTAAAATATTTGGTTTGGAGACCATCAAAGATCAATATGTTAATGATGCTGAATTTAAAGATGTATTGCAGAATTGTAAGGAAGGGAGAACTTGGAACAAGTTCGTTCTTAACGATGGATTTGTGTTTCGTGCTAACAAGCTATGCATTCCAGCTAGCTCCGTTCGTCTTTTGTTGTTGTAGGAGGCGCATGGAGGAGGATTAATGGGACACTTTGGCGTCAAGAAGACGGAGGATATACTTGCTACACATTTCTTTTGGCCAAAGATGAGACGGGATGTTGAGCGTTTTGTTGCTCGCTGCACTACATGTCAAAGAGCTAAGTCACGACTCAATCCTCATGGTTTATGTATGCCTTTGCCTGTACCTAGTGTTCCTTGGGAGGATATATCTATGGACTTTGTTTTAGGTTTACCTATAACAAAGAAGGGGAGGGATAGCATATTTGTTGTCGTGGATAGGTTCTCAAAAATGGCACACTTTATACCATGTCATAAAAGCGATGATGCTGTTAATGTTGCTGATTTGTTCTTTCGTGAAATTATTCGCTTACATGGTGTGCCAAATACTATTGTTTCAGATCGTGATACTAAATTTCTTAGCCACTTTTGGAGATGTTTATGGGCTAAGTTGGGGACTAAGCTACTTTTTAGTACTACTTGTCACCCCCAAACTGATGGACAAACTGAAGTAGTCAATAGAACATTGTCTACTATGCTTAGGGCTGTTTTGAAGAATAACAAGAAAATGTGGGAAGAATGCTTGCCTCATATTGAATTTGCTTATAATCGTTCATTGCATTCTACTACTAAGATGTGCCCTTTTGAAATTGTGTATGGTTTCCTACCTCGTGCACCTATTGATTTGTTGCCTCTTCCATCTTCGGAGAAGGTTAATTTTGATGCTAAACAACGTTCTGAATTGATTTTAAAAATGCATGAGTTAACTAAGGAAAACATTGAGCGTATGAATGCTAAATATAAACTTGCTGGAGATAAGGGTAGAAAACATGTTGTGTTTGCACCTGGGGATCTTGTTTGGTTACATTTGCGTAAAGATAGATTTCCTAATCTGCGCAAATCAAAGCTAATGCCACGTGCTGATGGTCCTTTTAAGGTTTTAGAGAAAATAAATGATAATGCATATAAACTTGAGCTACCTGCAGATTTTGGGGTTAGTCCCACTTTTAACATTGCAGATTTGAAGCCTTATTTGGGTGAGGAAGATGAGCTTTCGTCGAGGACGACTTCAATTCAAGAAGGGGAGGATGATGAGGACATCAATACCATTGTTACACCCACAGCCCCTACTGTTACATATACTGGACCAATTACTAGAGCTCGCGCATGCCAATTAAATTACCAGGTACTTTCGTTTCTTGGTAACGATTCTCATGTTCATGAGATTATGATGCTGCCTAAATTGGATACATTTGTTTTGCTTTCAAATGAAGGACCTAGCTTGGAGAAGGATGAACATTGGAGCAAGAACACGCATGGAGTTGATGGCATGCGCAAGGGGATCAAGAACGGAGTTACAAGTGATGATTTCAGGACTTTAAAGCCGCCATAAGGAGTGCATGAAGCCATGGACAAAATATACAAGATGCCACTTCATAATATTCGTCCATAGGCTATTCTAGGTGATGCGTCACCTTATTAATGGGCCAGGCCCATGTAATTTCGAAATACTTAAGTATAGGCTATTTTTAGAGTCCGTATATGTGGGGAAACAAGAGTTAGGGTTGGTTTCGGACCCCACCCTCAAGGGCCACGAAATTCCCCTCTCTTCCTCCATATATACAGCCCTTAGGGCGTTGTTTAGACTTTGGGTTTTGTTTAGATTAAAAGTTCGCCATAGCTGCAACTTCTCGTACTTCGTTTGTGTCCAACGACCAGACCAAGACGTCATAGAACCCCACCTTGATCAATAAAGCTTTCATCTTATATTCGCAATATCCAGATTGCAATCTCAGTTTCTTGCTGGTTCTTCGTTTGCTCGCAGGAAACAGGCCCTCGTGGTCAGGTTGATCATGCTCCGGCGTGGTCAATAACCCCTCGGAAGTTGGTTTAGCGATTGCTAAGGCGCGACGTCTCGCACGTTCGTAGTCGGATCGTCAAGGTCGACTCCCACAGAAAACGATAGCCACCATCTCATCGAAACATCGGGACACCTTTGCCTCTATCAAGGCCCATGTATTTTCGTAATACTTAAGTATAGGTTGTTTTTAGAGTCCGTATGTGTGGGGAAACTAGAGTTAGGGTTGGTTTCGGACCCCTCGTCCAAGGGCCACGAAATTCCCCCTCTTCCTCCGTATATACAGCCCTTAGGGCATCGTTTAGACTTTGGGGTTTTGTTTAGATTAAAAGTTCGCCATAGCTACAACTTCGCGTACTTCGTTTGTGTCCAATGACCAGACTAAGACGTCATAGAACCCCACCTTCATTAATAAAGCTTTCCTCTTTTATTCGCAATATCCAGATTGCAATCTCAGTTTCTTGCTTGTTCTTCGTTTGCTCGCAGGAAATAGACCCTTGTGGTCTGGTTGATCATGCTCCGGCGTGGTCAATAACCCTCGAAAGTTGGTTTAGCGATTGCTAAGGCGCGACGTCTTCGCACGTTCGTAGTCAGATCGTCAAAGTCAACTCCCACAGAAAACGATATCTATCTCATCGAAACATCGGGGCACCTTCACGTCTATCAGATCCCTTTGGATTCAAGACCCCTCTTTAGGGAAGAACATCAAGACCTCCTCACGGAGAAGACCGTTACCCTTGTATCATCCTTGGTTGATTGTGTACCGTGTGAACCCTATGTATTCGAGGATCTAGCGCAGGTGTAACTTGTTCTTGTTGGTTTAGTGTTTCTCTTGTGTTTCCCTCGTGTATTTCCTTGTTTCCCTCCTCGCGTTCTTCGTGTTCTTCGCGGGATCCGCTCCTATCATGAAAGATCGCCCCCAAGGGTTCCTACCCTACATCAGCATCCCACTATGCCTAGAACACCTTGAAGTTGCCAGGGCCGATGGGAGTCATTTCCATTCCGTCAGATGAGGAAGACACAATCATTTGCGTGGACAAGATGTACCGAGATGCAGTCGCGGTAGAGGCCGCGACAGCAGTAGTTCCTGCCAAAGAGAACAAAGGAAAGAAGAAGGATAGCAGGGACACCGGCAAGGAATCTAGGAAGTGTACCTCTTAGGAGTGTGTTGTGCCTGTTGATGACTTGCCGGAGAGTTCCAACATCAAGAGATCCATGGTTGCTGCACCACATGTGAAAAGGTCCCGGCAGGGTTGGCTGGCGTTGATGGTACCTTCACTATCAGCGCCACCCTTGATGACAAATAGGAAATCGCACTTGTTGCCTTCCTGCGGGCGAATGTTGATGTGTTTGCCTGGCAACTATCTGATATCACCGGTGTTCCCAGGGAGGTAATCGAGCACCACCTTGCTGTCTGCCCACATGCCCGACCCGTCAAGCAGAAGGTTCGGAAGCAGGCCTTCGAGAAATAACAGTTCATTGCCAAAGAGATTAAGAAGCTTGAGGCAGATGGTCTGGTCAGAGGATTATTGCATCCAAAATGGTTAGCAAACCCAATGGTCGTATGCAACGCTAACGGGAAAGTGGAAGCTTTGCATAGATTCACGGATCTCAACAAAGCTTGCCTGAAGGACCCATTTCCCTTGCCGCACATCGACCAGATTCTGGACTCCACTTCAGGTTGTGATTTTCTCTCCTTTCTGGATGTGTACTCTATGTATCATCAGATCTTCATGTCCAAGGAGGACGAAGAGAAGAGCTCATTCATCACCCCATGTGGTACGTACTGCTTTGTGCGCATGCCTTTTGGGTTGAAGAGTGCCGGATCCACTTTGCAAGAGAAGTACAGATTGGTTTTGAACCATAGTTGCACAGAAACATTGAGGCTTATATGGATGATATTGTGGTCAAGACCAAGCACAGATCAACCCTCATCCAGTATTTGGAAAAAACATTTGCTAATCTGCGCAAGATCAACTTGAAGCTAAATCTATGGAAGTGTGTGTTTGGCGTTCCCTCCAGCAAGCTACTCAGGTTCTTCATGTACCATCATGGGATTCAAGCCAACCCTGAAAAAATCAAGGCTATCGAGCAGATCCAAGCACCCAAGACAGTCAGAGATGTGAGGCGTCTGACAGGGTGCGTTGCTGCACTTAGCAGATTCATCTCCAAGTCTGCCGAGCGCACCCTGCCATTCTTCAAAATTTTGAAGAAGGCAGGGCCCATGAAGTGGAACTTGGAAGCAAACGCCGCGTTACAAGGCTTGAAGACCTACCTGTCTTCTGTGCCCACTTTGGTTGCCCCCAAACCACAAGAACCTTTGTTCATATACCTAGTGGTAACTAATCAAGTTGTTAGTGCAGCCCTAGTGGCACAATGGGAAGTAGAGGAAATAGAGAGTGGGCAAAGCTCGGAAGGACCGGATGAGGATCAGGACAAGGAAGAGCACAACAACAGGGGCAACCCCAAGGACGTGGCAAGGAAGAAAGTGGTGCAGTGCCTAGTATACTTCATTAGTCCCTATTACAGGTGGTAGATCGAGGTACTCTGGTGTGGAAAAGTTGATTTTTGGCCTCATCATGGCCTCGACGAAAACTGCGCCACTACGTCCAAGCCCCTGAGGCTACCTATAGAATAGTGGAGTGGGCTTTGGAGTTATCCAGCTTTGGCCTAAAGTTTGAGAGCACATCAACAATTCAGAGCAGGCATTAGCGGAGTTTATTGCAGAATGGACACCAACCCCTGATGAAGAAATACTAGAAACAGTTACCCCGGCAAGGAGGCACCCCAAGAATGGATTATGTATTTCGATGGTGCATTCTCCCTGCCAGGTGATGGGCTGGCGTGCTTCCAGTTGCCCCCACTGGGGAGCACTTGAAGTATGTCATCCACATGCATTTTCCATGGGAGGAGGCAACCAACAAGACAACAGAGTATGAAGGGATCCCTTCCGGGCTCAGGATTGCCACCGAATTGGGAATCAAGAAGCTATCATTCGAGGAGATTGGACTCTGGTAAGCCTCTCCCGGAAGAGCCTCCCGGGGCTCCTGGTAGGGACCCTGCCGAAAACAACTCCCCATCGATTGTCGCGCTACACCCTCCTGATGGGCCACTAGTCCCCGCGGTCGAGGAACATGCTCTTGTAGATGAGGAGGTGCCGCTAGTCCTTGTTGCCGAGCCTCGGGCTCCAACTTGGGAAAGGCACATAGTCTATTTCCTCCAAACTGGAGAACTTCCCGATGAGCAAGAGGAAACTGAAAGAGTAGCCTGGAGGGCCAGTACGTATTAGTTTGTTGATAAGATATAGAAAATGGTGTGAAATTGAAGTGCATCTGTCGGAAAGAAGGAAAGGAGCTACTGGTGAAAATACACAAAGGCATGTGCAGCTCCCACATTGGATCAAAGGCATTAGTTGGGAAAGCATTCTGGCAAGGATTCTATTGGCCCATAGTCCTAGAATATACGGTCGAGCTAGTCACCAAGTGTGATGCCCTCCAGTTCCATTCCAAGAACATCCATCTGCCTGCACAAGCTCTTCAAACAATCCCTCTGTCATGGTTGTTTTGGGTCTAGGGGCTCGATATCCTCAGCCCTTTCCTCCGAGCTGCCGGGGGCTTTGAATTCTTGTTCATTGCCATCAACAAGTTTACAAAGTGGCCAGAAGTAGATGCCGTGAGAAAGGTGACTGCTCAGTCAGCTATCAAGTTCTTGAAAGGATTAGTGTGCCGCTTCGGGGTCCCTTCCAGGATCATCACCGACAACGGCACGCGGTTCACGAGTCGTGCCTTCATGCAATACATTCATTCCCTCGCAAGCAAGATCTCATTTGCCTCTGTTACACATCCCAGAAGCAATGGATAAACTGAGACGGCGAATGCTGAAGTGTTGCGAGGACTCAAGACGAGTACATTTGATACACTGCAGAATTGCGGCAAGCGATGGATCGATGAGTTGTCGGTAGTTCTCTGGTCCCTCAGAACAACACCAAATTGAGCTACCGGGCAGAATCCCTTCTCCCTAGTCTATGGGGCAGAAGTAGTTATCCCCACGAAACTCATTTACAGGTCGGCTCGAGTGCTTGCGTATAATGAAGTAGCGCAGGATCAGCACCGGTGTCACGATGCTGTGCTTCTCGAGGAGAATCGTCTCCGGGCTGCTACGCGTGTTGCATGCTATCAGCAAGCCTTGCATCGCTTTCATAGCCGCAGGGTTCATGCCCGGTGTTTTGAGGAAGGCGGCCTTGTCCTTAGGCGCATTCAGTCTACCAAGGGTACAAACAAGTTGACGCCAAAGCGGGAAGGCCCTTACCGGGTAGTTCGAGTCACCAGACCTGGCACAGTCGGTCCGGACACCGGAGATGGCATTCAACTACAAAACTCATGGAATATTGAGCATCCCCGCAAGTTCTACTTGTAAGGCACGACAGTCAGGACCTGCCAGGGAGCCGCCCTTTTGTACAAGCCTTGCCTTAGTGGCATGTAACCCCTTGTACAAAGCCAGGCGCAGACCCTGAGTAGCAGAGAAATAATGAAGCGCTGGGGGCCCCCGACAAGTTGCATGCATGCACAAGCATCGCATGTTCATGTAGATAAGATCACATCTGGCATCATTTCCATCTGCTTAAACTACAGGTTCCTACCAAAGACTTGGCTCCTAAGGGAGATGGAAAGATGAAGCCTAGACTGCGATCTCCAGCAAGCCATACAGATAAGTTCTATCTCTTGTCTGTACGTGTTCTGTAAGCAAAAACTTGTGCATAAGAGAACCTTGCATCTTTTTGAAACTTAGGTGCTCCCGTCCCCTTGACTCAAACGATGCTTCGGTCGGGGTGGTTGCAGTGGCCTTTGTGAAAAAAAGATTGGCGGGGGGCTGGTCCCTCATCACAATTTGAGCCCAGTAGGCTTGACTCCCATCAACAAAATAGAGGGTACCGACAGGATAGCTTTCCTGGGGAAACTCTTTATTTGAAAATATAGAGGCACTCCACCTCAGCATGGACATATACATGCACGAGTCCCCGACAAGGTTCATCTTTTTCATTAATATGCTGATCAAACAAGTACAGACCTTACAGGACACAAACATGGATTTAGGAGATTACATTATTTGAACTGAAATTTGGCAAGTGCCTACAGGTTTTAGATTAAAAAAAGATAAGTCCTCTATAAAATCCTCTCCTTGTCCCTCTTGTCCTAGATTGTATTGGGAAGAGGACAGGACTAGAGAAGCACCCAAGAAGGATCCCATCCCGGTCCCATCACGGCCTGCCAGGCACACCCTGACAAGATTGGGAATGGCGAGGCTGCGAAGGAGGAGGATGGCAGGAGCAGCTCGGTGGCACCCCGGTCATCGCCTTGAAGGCCAGTCGGAAGCCCCGGTACAAGCATCGGCAGGGAAGGTCGTCGGAGCTCAGCTGGAAGACTATTGGAGGAGGCGAAAGCACTAGGAGGGCGGCCCCTTCCCAAGTGACCGAGAGGCCGGTGATGATAGTGCCAGGGAAGGGAGGGGAAAAACGGAAAGACAAGGCAGCAATTCGCTAGTACGAGACGAACGCGTCGGTGCTATCGTACTCTGATCTGGCGGCCTGCCTCCCGCCTTCTCTGTCCTCCTTGGCTTCATCTTCATCTACACCGCTCCAGGGAAATGCTAGACCCCCAGCCCAACGCCTTCCTCGGAGAAGCAGCCGAAGGCCAAGGTGGCCAGGGGGCTCGAGGCACGCCGCTCCCCACCTTGGCGAGCAGGAGGGCGCACCTCTCTTCAACATCAGGACCAGATCCATCGAAAGGGGAAGAGCTAGGATTACCAACAATCCCTAGCCCTGCACCCCGGGCAGGCGTTGGCGGCCCAAATAACCTGGTCGCCGGGTTAACAAACGGTAGTAGCTCAAGACGAGATGCCGCGTTACCCAACAGACGGCCAACCAAGGTAGGGGAGACAAGCATTTCACAGCAATAGGAAAGCTTGATATCTCCCAGGCCACGGACGACTCGCTCACCCCGTATTCTCCGGGCTTGGACCAGACTCACTCACCAAGAATCAGAACGGGCCTTTGATATTCCCTACCTCAAGCTACAGGCCCCGGGCTCTTCCCTTAAGCATGACTAGCATGAAGCAGAGGATGAAGGAGAAGGGATGCGAGGATGAATGAATCCACTCCTCCCCGCCCCTCCTTTTATAGGAGGGTCGGCGAAAGGATCTGGTCCATCCACGGGTAACCGCCACCCTCCTCCACCAATTCAAGAAGGGCGGGCCCCTGCCCTAATGCTCTCCCACGCCAGGCGCCTCCATTACCTACCCCGCGCGGTGCATGCAGCATGCGTGGCTGGGGATAAGGGTGTGGTTGGAAGAGTGAATTGGCAGTTACTCCCCCATGCATTCAAGTCATTCATCGGCCATTACAGGAGTGGCCACACCACGATTGACTCTATGCGACGCGCGGGAAAACCGAAAACTGGCCCGGGCTCAAGATAATGAAGAAGCAAAGAAGATCTCAAGGGGCTAGCCGCTTCCACGCCCCTGCCTGTGCACTTATTAGGGCATACCCCGACGACGCCTGGCAACGCATTCGGGCCAGACCCGTGGGCTTCTGTCGGTGCAACAAACCCTGGGTCAGTTGCC
Organism: Triticum urartu; assembly: GCF_003073215.2. NCBI lineage: Eukaryota > Viridiplantae > Streptophyta > Magnoliopsida > Poales > Poaceae > Triticum > Triticum urartu. The sequence goes on along the minus strand of NC_053025.1, from coordinate 402,248,248 downwards.
CAGACTGTGCACAGACACGAAAACAAGATCATAGCACTAAGGTCAGATTGGAGCACAAGGGACCAGTCTGAAGGATCCAAGTACAGATCAGAAAGACCAAGAAGAGCTAGAGAAGCAAGATGTTGCTAAGGGAAAAGCCTCCCTTGCTAGGCAGAAGATCCTGGCAAGGACGGGTTACCCCCAGAGACAAGCCTTCAGGTCTCCCCGGCAGGCCTACCGGAGCTTATGGAGGCAGAACCGCTCCACCGCACCGCCTCATCATGACCCAAGTCGTTAATCAGTGCGGTGTCAAGCTCCAAGGTGACTAAGTCAATGCTATTCGCCACATGGAAGCCACTTCCTACAGAAGATGTCTCCAAGTGACACCCGTTTTGAGACGTGTCAAGCAAGAAGGCGCAAAGCTAGCAAAACAGCCTGGCAGGGCCTGCCGGGCGAGCTATGATGTGACGTTGAGCAGCGCATTTAATGCGCTCTATCAGCCTACAGAGTTAGGTATGATAGCACTGTTTGTTATCTAATCGGTACATAATGACTGATTTACCTCTGTGGTGACCACTTTATCTATAAAAGTAGGCCCAAGCCAACCATAGAAAGTGTTGGACAGTTGAGTGGCTAATCCACAACTTCACATACTCATATACGCATAGGCGCTTCCGCCCCGAGGCAACCCTACCGGGCAAGCGTGTTGTGCTCGCCACCATTTTTTCCACCATCAATTCACCAAAGCAGGAGTAGGGTTTTACGCCTCATGACGGCCCGAACCTAGGTAAAGATTGCCCGTGAGATTTTTGTCGTGTTGTTCCACGCTCCTATGCTCTTTGTGCAACGTGCCATCCCCCCGCCGAACCAGAAAGGGACTTTTGGTCCCATACATGGTCATGGTTTCCCGCGACAAAGTAGGATGGCGATTGTTGTTCTAGCCTCTACGGACTAAACCCCTTGGCTTATATAGACACCAAGGGTATTAGTGTTACACATAGTCGATTACTAGAAATGAATAAACACGCCGAATCTTGACTTGGAGTACACCAAGGCACTAATGATCTCCTGTCCGGATACGAAGCCACCTCATAGTTCAGTCCTCCAGCGGTTGTAGTGCGACCCACTTGTCCAGCCCACGAGGCATAGGCCGGTAAGCCGAGGAACACTTAATATAGGACTCCCATAGTAGCCCTTGAACTACCCTCCAACACTGGTACTTCATCATGTCTTGAGATCTTGATATACCCAATGTATCCAGCTTGCGGGGTGAGTTCCTCTCCTCGTTGATGTTCGGTGTAATCTCCTTTAGTCAGGCTCCAAGAATCGCTAAGCTGGAATTCGGCCATCATTTAACCAGGTAATTTTTGGAATCCGAACTTCAAATGTTGCATAGCCTCGAAGGCCAACCGTCCAAATGTGAATAGTGTATTTGCTTGACAACTTTTGGCGAAGGGTCACATCCGGTCACAAACATCGAACCATTGTGAAAGCTCGATTCGCGGTTCTGGTAGCGCCTCTATTTACACGTCCCATCAAAGTGGTGATCGTGCCCGCCCTTTAAGGGATAGGACCAATGATTTTGGGTTATACCACTCGAGCATAACGCCACGATTATATTGGGAAGTGGCGAGGTCTGCGGCGCGGTATGAGGACCTTTGGTATTACGGCATCCCATAAAAGGGGAACAACCACAACTAACTCCACACACTTTCTCCTTCCTCTCGACGTTGCCTTCCCAATCTACAGAGCTCCAACACCCAGTCCCACCTTTCCTCAAGAAATCCCCACCAGCCCTTCCCATCAAATCGACCATGGACGGATCTGGCGCGGGAGGCAAGTGTGAGGCTTCCATCATCACCAATAAGGAGATCAAAGATCTAATGCTCACCGGCTACCTTCCGGCTAATGTCGCTCACCAAGCTCCGGCGGAGGGCCAAGCCATCCCGACGCCTTGACCAGGCGAGAGGGTGGTGTTCGTCCCACATTTTATTCGGGGGATGGGCTTCCCGCTCCATCCCTTTGCCAGGGGGTTAATGTTCTTCTATGGGCTGAACTTTCATGATCTGGCCCCAAACTCCTTTCTCCACATCTTTGCCTTCATCAATGTTTGCGAGGCCTTTCTTCAGGTCCAGCCCCACTTCGGCCTATGGCTGAAGATCTTCAATATCAAACCAAAGATCATCGACGACCACCGGGCGGACAACAGGGGAGCGCTGGTTCTATTCAAACCTCAAAAGCATTGGCCGGCCAACGAGGAGGATATCGGCCTTGATGCCCAGCACCCCCCTAAGAAGTAATAAAGCTTACATAATCTCATGTTCGGGTATTAGTTTTTTCAATCAGGGATCTGACTCCTTCCCCTTGCTCACAGGGCGGGCTCGACAAAGTCGCATAGATGAACAACCCGGCACAGCAGCTTGAAGACCCCAGGACAACCCCGTTCAAGGAGATGCTGACTGCGGCGCCATACGAGACACCAAAAAGGAAAGAGAAGAGGAAGAAGAGCGAGCCGAGGAGGAGCCACCTCTGCATGTGATGAGGACATCAATACCATTGTTACACCCACAGCCCCTGCTGCTATACATACTGGACCAATTACTAGAGCTCGTGCACGCCAATTGAATTATCAGGTACTTTCGTTTCTTGGTAACAATTCTAATGTTCATGAGAATATGATACTGCCTAAATTGGATACAATTGTTTTACTTACGAATGAAGGGCCTTGCTTGGACAAGAAAGATGAACCTTGGAGCAAGTTCAAGCATGGAGATGATGGCATGCGCAAGGGGATTAAGAACGGAGTTACAAGTGATGATTTTAGGACTTTGAAGCCTTGGACGAAATATACAAGATGCCACTTCATAAATTTGGTCCAAAGGCTATTCTAGGTGCTGCGTCACCTTAATATTGGGCCAGGCCCATGTATTTTCGAAATACTTAAGTATAGACTATTTTTAGAGTCTGTATGTGTGGGGAAACAAGAGTTAGGGTTGGTTTCGGACCCCTCCTCCAAGGGCTACGAAATTCCCCCCTCTTCCTCCATATATACAGCCCTTAGGGCGTCGTTTAGACTTCGGGTTTTGTTTAGATTAGAATTCGCCATAGCTGCAACTTTGGTACTTCGTTTGTGTTTAGCGACCAGACAAAGGCGTCACAGAACCCCACTTTGACCAATAAAGCTTTCATCTTATATTCGCAATATCTAGATTGCAATCTCAGTTTCTTGCTTGTTCTTTGTTTGCTCGCAGGAAACAGACCCTCGTGGTGTGATTGATCGTGCTCCGGCGTGGTCAATAACCCCTCGGAAGTTGGTTTAGCGATTACTAAGGCGCGACGTCTCGCACGTTCGTAGTCGGATCGTCAAGGTTGACTCTCACAGAAAACGATAGCCACTATCTCATTGAAACATCGAGACACCCTCGCCTCTATCAAGTGGTATCAGATTTCCAGGTTGCTCGGTGAGATTTTACAATTTTTCATAGTTTAGATCGAGTTTATTCTTCATACCTATAGTGCACGAAAAAAGGCAAAAAATTAGGGTTAGTTCATCATATCCGAACCAATCTGAGCCTTTGCATAGTCTTTTCAGTATTTTGCTTTGTTGAATTGGCGGTTGCATCGTCGTGTCTAGTTGCTAGTCTTAGAGTCTAGTCTTTCAGAGTTTCGAGTTCTGGTCATAAGTTGTCACGCCGTTGCCGCACCATCATCATCGCCCCGGCCATCTACCACCACCTCTTATCCACCATCGATCCGTCTCCATATACCATCACCAATCCGTATCCATATACCACCACCAATCCGTATCCATATACCACCACCAATCTGTATCCATATACCACCACCCCTGCCATATCCTACCACTATATATCCACCACCAATCCAAGTTCCTTTCATATTAGGTTTGTTTTTGAGATCCGTCTGAGTAGATTTCCGATTCGTGTTTCCTTGCCTGAGTAGGTTTCGAAAAAAAAAGAGTCTGGAGACCCCTGGGCAGTTTTTAGGCCAAAATTTTCACAGGCAAAAATATGTTTTCCCTATCCTATTGTTAGGCTTTTCTGAGTCTTTTGAGCCACGTGCCATCATAGTGATTTTTTGTCGCACTTTTTCGTCGTTGCTGCCCTGATTTCCGAAAAACAAAGTCAAAAAAAATTTCGTGCCCATCCTGTCAGTTTGACGAGGGAAGAGTTTTCAGACACTCGCCATTATAGTGATTTTTCGCAAAAAAAGAGGAGCGCCAAAAAAACAGACCGAAAAAAGTCCCAGAGTGTGCTTTTCCCTTGTTTACGTGCAGCGCCGTGATTTTGTTAGTGTTCTAGGCTTGCTTCTCTAGCACGGTCTAGCCAAGGACTAGCACAGTACCGTCGTTGAGCGTTTATTCAACTTTGCATCTCTGAATTGATTATTGCTGACCCTTTTTGCTACCATATTATAGGCCTTCCCAGCTCCACATACATCTACGTCGTGCGTTTGATTTTCCCTGGTAATCGCTCTA